>NC_056745.1:1061816008-1061831008 GCF_019279795.1 Protopterus annectens
GAAGGGAAACCAAATCTGTCAAGGCCAGCAGGGTGCAAAGAGGATTACTTTGCTCTTGAACTGTGCACCTTTGTTCAAGAACTTTGGGTTCAGCGGAACTAGTGGAAATGCATAAAGGAGACTGTAGGGCCAACAGTGAAGAAGGTCATCCCTTGGAAATTCTCCCTGTGAGGGGATTAAGGAAAAGTAGCTGCTGAATTTGTTCTTTAAGGGAGAGGCGAAAAGATCACTGCATGGCTGGATCCAGTGATGAAAGATTCTTTCCATCACATTGTTGTTGAGGGACCACTCATGAGGTAGGAGAATGTACTGGCTCAATTTGTCTGCTATCAGGTTGAATTTCCCCAGAATGCACATTGCTATAAGAAAGCAGTTGGATGATATCCCCCATTGCCACACCCTGAGGGCTTCTCAATGTGGGGTAAGATCTGGTTCATCCTTGTTTGTTGATGTACTAAAGCTCAGACATGTTGTACCATAAGGGAGAGGATTCTGAAGGGCCTGCAAAGCCAATAGCACTCATCTCCAGAACATTTATATGCAAATTGGTCTCTTTGGGGGATCATGTGCTTTGGACTGTCTTTCCCAGGTAATGCCCCCACCCACCCCAGCTGGGAAGCATCCTTAGTCATTATGGTCTTGGGCTGAGAGGGAACAAAAAAAACAGCCTTGTATAACTTGATCTGACTGACTCCACCACATAAGATCTCTTTTGCATATATTGGTGATTCGAATTGGAGTAGATGTTGGAAAATGGAGTATTGACCATTGTGAAACAAGCATCACTGAAGGATTCTCATATAAAGCCTGGACAGAGGCACCAGTGTTATCACTGCAGCCATTGATCTGAGAACCTGAAAGACTAAGCAAGCTGAAATCCTGGTGCTCTTTCACTTGAGAGCTTAATAACTGAACCCTTAGGGGGGAAAAGAAGCTATGGTTGACTTTGTGTCAAGCAGAGCTCTAATAAACTTTAAACTTTGCGTTAGTCCTAGATGAGATTTTTCATAATTTATAGTTATTCCTAGTAGAAAACATGTATAAATAGCTGTTTCTCTTGCCAGAATTAGCTGATGCTTTGTCAGGGTGATGATGAGCCAGTCATCTAGGTATGGAAACACTCAGAATTCCAGCAGTCTCAAGTGAGCTGCTATGATTGCTATGTATTTGGTAAACACCTTGGGGGCTGTGGTGAGACCAAAGGGCAGAACTCTGAACTGGTAGCAACTGGCTCCCAGTCAGAAGCATAAGAAATTTCTGGATTGCCTGCTCATTCTTATATGATAGTACACATCCTGGATGTCTATAGAGCACCTCCAGTTGTCCTATTCCAGAAATAGAAGAATGGACTGAACTGTGACTATCTGGAACTTGGTTCATCAAACAGATTTGTTTAAGTTGCTGGTCTCCAGTCTCCTGTTTTCTTTGGCACTAAAAAGAACCTTGAGTAAGTTCTTCATTCTATCTGGTCTGGGGAGACCTTTTGGATGACACTTTTTCTAGCAGCTTTCTTAACTGGATTGCTACTTGTTCTCTCTGACTGGTGGAACATTGGAGAATTTTCTTGAATGAGGTGTAGGAAGGAAAAATGGTATTATATAACCTCTGTGAATGATTTTCTGCACTCAAGTATCTGTTATGTCTATCCAGGCTCTCTGGTGCAGAGAAAATCAAAGTAAAAAATCAACAGGCCAGCACAATATAGTGTGGAAATAAAAAAAGTTAATACACCACAGGGGCAATCAAAAGGATTTCCCCCACAAAAAATAATCAGACCGGTTTCTGCTACTGAAGCCTTCCTCAGTGTATTAAAGTTTTTTATTTCCACTGATTTTGACTTTATCTTGATTATTTTTGGGCCTCTGCACTTGCCATACTTATGAGGGTTTGATTTGCTTACTTGCAGAGAAAATCAACCCATGACTGCCTTCAGAGAAGAGCAATCAGGCCTCCCTTCAGGAGCACTGGAAGTGTCTGCCAAACAACAAATCTTGAGACTGTTGGTTTTGCAGGCCACCTCTGCCATAAGGGTGGCATCTCCCACTGGAGTTCCCCCCTCTGCCCATGGGGAAAGCTCCTCCACGTGTGTCCTGAAGAGATCCTATGACTTTCTGAACCACATGTTATCACCACTTCGATGATGCTTTGAAAAGGATCTTTGAGGGTGGAAAAATGTATGTCCATGGCGGAAAGGTTCTTTCCATCCTTCTCATACCTGGATAATGCATCATTTACCTTGGGGCCAAAGAGCAATGTGCTGTCAAAGGGAGCATTCACTATCGACAACTTGAAGGGTGCCGCAATGTCACATAAGTGCATCCAGGCATATCTCTTCATGGAAACACCTGAAACCACGGCCCTTGAGGTTCCTTTTGCAATGTTCAAAAAGAGCTTCAAAGAAGAGTTAGAAATCGATTGTAGGGTAGCCAGCTGAGAAGTGACAGAGCTTTGCACTTCTTTAGAAATGGGTCCTGAGAGGGTGTTTGAAAGTTCCTTATTTAGGTACCTCTGTAACCTACTGAAGTGTGCCAAAAAATTCAGAGACCTTAAGGCAAAGGTCACTGAAGCATAGACATGCTTCTGTAACCTTTCCATTGCCCACGACTCTTTGTTGTGGGGATGTAGAGAGGAACTTTCCTCCTCTAGTTCCTTTTCAGTGGACATCACTATAACCAAGGTATCAACAGGCACACCTTTCACCCAGAACTGTTTATCTGCAAGAGCTGCCATCATTTTGTTTGGCTTCCTGGGGATTGGCTCAATGGTGTTGGGATCCTTCCATGCCCACAGAGAGAGCAACTCAATGAGCTCGTCAGCAGGTGGACAGGTGGAGTCACCCAGGAGGTAGATGGACCAGTACTGAATGCCTACAGGAGAACAGATTCCTTAGATGAAGGACTGGTGGACTTTCAGCCACCTCTCTGTTTCAGGAACTCAAGGATGTCTCAAAAGGAGACATCATCAGGAAGTGACCATGGAGACCCTTTGCCTTCATCAAAATCTTTATCTTCAGTGAAACATACATGAGAATCTATGTGCTTCCTCTTGCATGTTTTCTTCTTAGGGGCCTCCTTAGTGGAATACTCTGGTGAAGTATCAGAAGAAACAGGATTACCCTGCTGGGAAGGCTGGGTTTTAGTACTAGCTATCCCTGAGGAAAGGAGAGGTGAGACTCCAGATGTAGAGATGGAAAGACAGAGGATTAGGGATCCAAGGGGGTAGGAACCGTGTTAATCAGAGGTGCAGACAGAGCTCTTTCCATCACCTCAAAGGCAGACCATCGCAGAGAGGAACCCAAAAATGCTAGCCTTTGGAAAAAAAAAAAAAGGCAACAGAGATTCATTTTCTCCATTGCTTGTGTTGAACAGCACTGATGCACTATACAAGTGGGAGAAGGCAAATACTATACACATGTGCAGTACATCAGAAAATGCAGAAGAATGAGGAAACAAGGCAGAGGAACACTACAGCACCATTAAACAAAGACAGTTGAGAAAGGTAAGCAATTTCTTTCTTAAGTAATGTCATTGTATAATAGAATAATCCACTTCTGAATGTGGGTAATGCTAGATTTGCCCATGGTTGCCTTTGTTTTATCACTCAGGCTTCAAACTACATCAGCCATGGGTAAATCCAGAATTACCTACACGCAGTCATGGGTTATTACTTAATAATAACATTAACTGCATAGAAGACCCCAGATGTGTGCGGGGGGGGGGGGGTTGCTGCTGTGGCAACCTGCACTTTTGACAACTGAATTTACCTTCTCTGTTGGGAGAGGATGGTAACAGTAAGCTATAACATCTTGGTAGAATCCCAAGTAGTATGCATATAACATTATCAAGAGCAGTTACAGAATCCCCTGTAACATAGTCATTGCCAGTCCTTGCCCTATGAGTTACAGTGGATATCTAGTGGAAAAGTGAATGGTTGACTCCAAGTTATTATCAGTGAGGTCAAACAACAATGGATATGTTTTCTGCATACTGGTGTGAGATGTACTGGACCATGAAGGGGTTGATATATCAATGACCATTGTACTGAAAATGTACACAGCAGGACTCTCATGTAGAAACTTGATTGAGATACTAGGGTGATCAATGCAGCCATAATACCAGTAACTGTAAAATAAGTCTTGCTAGAGGGTTGGGATGAAAAAGGACCTCTGATGCTATTTGACGTACAGACAGAATTCTGGATTATTTAATTCTGAGTAGTTGAGTACTGGTGGCATCCTATGAAGTCTGTCATCTGTGTTGCTGCCAGCTGGCTTTTGGCAAGACTTTATAATTTCCAAAGTACAGGGATAAATGGAGCAAGACATCTCTACACTGAATTAATAGATCCCAGGTGGATGTGGTGAGGAGCCTGTCATCCAAGAAGGGGAAAATCTGGAACCCTTGCAGTCTGAGATATACTGCCACAGCTGCCATGCATTTTCTGTACACCTTAGGGGTCGTGGTGACACTAAAAGGCAGTGCTTTGTATTGAAAATGACTGACTCCAAGTTAGAAATGAAGAAATCCTCTGGATTGCTTTGCTATCTTGTTATGATATTAGGTGTCCTGGAGCTCTATTGAGCACATTCAGTCATCCTTCCTCAAAAGATGTGGAATGGACTGAATCATGACCATCCAGAAGTCTGGCTGTTTCACAAACTGGGTGAGATAGCTTAAGTCCAGTATTGATCTGAGGTACCCATTTTTACAAGGAACAAAAAACAGAACTTTGAATAGACTCCAGATCCTTGCTGGTCAGGTAGAACCTTCTGAACAACTCATTTTTTCTAACAGTTTTGCAACTTTGAATGATGTCAGTTCCAACTGACTGGGTGGAATGTTAGGAATTTCCTTTCTCTTATGAGAAGAGAAAAAAGGGAATAACATAGTCCCGGCATCAGGGTTCAAGGATAAGTGTTCTCTGTCTTCCTCTAGAGTGCGGCAGTCTGGCAACCATTCAGTGTTTCTATGTGAAGGGACTTCAGAACTTTTGCTTCTACAGACCATCTCTGCCCTTAGGTTGATGTCCACTAAAGATATTTCCCCATGCCTCGGGGGGTGTCTGTCAGCAAAACCATTTGGAGCAAAACTACAGGACTTTTGAAATCACAAGTTTTTCCACCACTTTGGTTCTGGGAAAAGGTCATTTTGGGGGAGGAAAAATGCATGCTAATTGCAGACAGAAAGTTACCCTCCTGTTTACTTCTGGTGAGCATTTCTTTAACCTTTAGTCCAGAAAGTTTTTAACCATCAAAGGGAGCATTACTAAAGGATGTCTTGAAGCCTTCTGTGAAATCACATTAGCATTAGCCAAATAATATTAGCATCTAGCAAGCCAAAGAGTAGTAATGCCAGTGCCTGCTACCTTTACCGTGGCATCATCTGCTTAGACAGCAGACACATAGACATGTTGGTCATAGACTGTAGGATAGAAAGCTGTGACTCCATCAATTTTTGGATGTGAGCAGGCAGATTTCCTGAGAGGGATTTTGTCAGTTCCTTAGTCAAGTCCTTCTGGAAGTGAGTCATGTAGGTCAAGTAGTTCAACACTCGGAAAGCAAATGTCACTGAAGCATACACCTTTTTCCCAAATCTGTCCACTGCCCTAGATTCTTGGTTAGGGAGATGGACAGAGATGCTGTCCTCTATGAACTCTTTCTTGGTGGCTGCCACAATAACCATGGCATCTACTGGGGGACTCTTGCTTCACCCCAACTTGTTTTTAGTTATGACCAATATCTTATCTGGTTTCCATATGATAGGCTCCATCACATTTGGTTCCTTTTGGTTTATTAGCTCATTAGCAGGTGGGACCATACAGGAGGTAGATGAGCCACCCCAAAAGCCTTGAGGAATACTGACTCCTACAGGTAGGGGGATTCACTGGAAGAAGCTCTCTGTTTCTTTAATTCTGGAATCCCTCCTACTTGTCAAAATTGGTATCTTCCATGACAGACTCTGGAGATGAGTCTAAATGCCTTCACTTGCAGGCTATTTTTGATTACCTCCCCTGTGGAAATGACTAAGGAAGAGATGGAAGTGGAGGGAGAGCTCACCAAGTGAGAACCCTTGAGGCTTAACTCAGCTGACTGCCCTGTCAGACAGGATGAACGGACATAGTCACAGAATACAAAGGGGATCATGATAGAACAGAGTAAGACTGAGACACATCCTCTTGACCTGGATAGGACCCTCTCAAAAACTTCAAAAGCTTCTAAAGCTAAAGCTGAAACTGGGTACAAAGCCTCACCCCCTTTCCCGTGGATGACAGAAAAGGAATAGCTGCAGCTTCAGTCCAACTTGGTACCAAGACAGACAGTGTCACTGAACTGTCCAGAGCCAAAGTACCCAGGGACAAGTACAGCTCTGCAAACTTTGGAGTCAAATCTAACCACCGTGCCTTGGCCCTGACACTTCAGTTCTAAGATCTTCAATCCAATGGAGAGGAGAGGATGAGGGACAGTCAAAGTCGAGAGTGCTGTTGGCTCTGATGCAGGTGCTTCATGGAGATGAATTAGAACTGTGGACATCAGATCTGAAAGCCATACAATCAAGGAGAAACTAAGGTCAAGGTAGAAAGGCACATACCTTAAGCCACCGGTGGATAGGTGCAAAGGAGGACCCCAAGCTGATTTCTGGGTCTGAAGACATTTCTGCAGGTCAGCTTCCAGTAGACTCCTTGAAGATTAAAAGAACTTGAAGGAAGATGTCAATGATGGTCTAGGCGAACTGTGAGGTCTGGCCTATAATATAAGGGAATGGAGCCTCAAGCTAGGTGGCCTGGGGGAGAAGCAACAGGACTGAGATGGGGAATGGATCTGAAAAAACATGACTGAAGATGGACTGGTACATTTCAACACCTTTGCAGCAAGGCTGGATGAATCTGATGGATATGGAGAGCTTTTCCGGGACTTTTCTTGAAGCTTTTCTCCTCCTTTACCCTCTTCTTACTTCTTGATTTTCATTTCGCCTTCTCCTTCTCCTTACTGACCCTCACTTTCTTGGATTTCTAAAAGAAAGGACAGGAAACATTTGAAGTAGAAGGCAATGATGCTCCTACCTGAGCAGGGGAGAGACCCATGAGAACCATTTTATTACAATGGTCAGTGAGTGCCCTTGCCCTGAAGGAGGAACAGGACTTCCACTCAGCTTGAAGGTGAGCTACTCCAAAGCAATAAACACAAAGTGTCTGAGGGTCTTAAGGTGAGATTTTATGCACACAGACAGTGCACTTAGCCAATGGCCTTGTCTGCCATCATAGAAAAAGCTGTCACAATAATACCAAGTCAACAAGAACTAAATAACTTCCACAAAACAATATAGGGGAAACATCCAGCAACAACAAATTCTAATAAAACTGATCAAACGACTATTGCAGAGAAGCCCTATTTAAACTTAAGCAGCAAAAACACACACTTTTTTAGAGTGGGGAGGCAGAAAAAATACTTCACAAGAAAATATTAAAGATTAATGATTTTATAACAGCACACAGAAAGCAGTTACCAAAAGATGGTAGTACTAAGAAAATAACATAATATCTAACAGAATTTTAGAAAAGGTCAATGTTTGCAACTTAAACAACCACAGTGTACAGATTCCTCAAATTTAATCTTGATTCCTCAGACAGCAAATGAGATCTAAGGTAATCTGGGGATCAGAGGGAATTGTGGGTAAAGGAGGAGCCAAAGTTGGGAATCCAAACTCTTGGAAAAAAAAAGTACCAAGATCAGATTTAGTTGGATTTGATAACCCATCTTTTGAGCTGGATGGAAAAGACAACACTGCATTCAAAAGTTAGCTCTATGTTATTTTGGATAAAGAAGATCTCACACTATCTCTCTTTTCTCCAGTGGGAAGAGCAGCAATAGGAAATGGAGTGAGTTCTCATGAAACTAGAATTTGGTCTACCCTTACCTGCCTCATACTGTAAAAAGAATCTTCAACCATACAAACAAGAGCCAACAATATAAGCAGCTTCCTAACTCTGGCCCATCAAAGACAGCATCACTGCTAGGCACTAACAAAGATAAGGTGGTTACCAGTCTCCCAAAGAGCTAATCTATTCCCTTCATCACTCACCTTTAAGATATTAATTCAGAACTACTTCCCACACCCAGCAAGCTGACTGCTCCACCATATATCCACCTATCATCTCTTCCTCGTCCATCTACCTTCTTACACTCAAACCAAGGCTACAATCTACAGATGATAACTTTTCTATCTTTTCTCCCCAAACTTTAACACTAATGAAATCAGTTCCTACAACAAGTTCAGATGCCTGTCATAAGAAATTTCTGTTTAAAGTAGCATTTTACAAAAGGCTTTGAAAGCACTGCCACAATTTAACCATGTCTTCTTATTTCCTCTTCCTGGCTTCTTTAAACCAAATTATATTCCCTCACTCTGTTGAGCTTGTACCCTGCTCACCAGACTATCACCTTGCATCCACCTCCCTTCCCCCTACTTAACCCTCCTTCTTGACCCTTCTCATTCTTGACATCTCCTCTTTACCTCTGTCATAAGTAACATGCCACTATTTCCCCTATCCATCTTCAACTTCCTAAATTGTTCTTGGTTTAGTAGGGGTTTGTTAATAATACTTTACTGCTCAGTTCATAAGCCCTCAGTGTGTATGTCTTCTTTTCTTGCCAGCTTATCCCCATCCCAATAGTACAAAGTTTTGCAACTTTTTGTTTAATACCGGTTGAAATTGTATTTCTATTTATTTATCTAAATGTTTGTTGGAACTGTATTCCTAGTAGTGTAGTCAGTTTTAATACATGTAAATATTTTGCTTTTATTAACTAATATATTTTAGTTACTTACAAACCTTGAGCTGAGATTAAAAATGGCCAATCTATATCGCTGTTCAACCCCAAATAACAAATAAAATAAACAAACATAAATAAATAACGAGAACAATAATTCTTTCTTGTTTCTAACATGGAGGGTCTGCAACCTTTCCTATATCTAGCTGACAAAAAAGCTCTTCTAAGTTACCGTATGTATGTATGTATTGCTGAGTGCCTCTATCCATAAAGTACTAGATGTGGGCACTTAATAACATACCTGTCCAGCAAACCATGATTCCCTGTCAAATGGCAAGGTGGTCAGTGGTACAGACATACTAAACTCAGAAGTGTTAGACTGATATTGTGGAAGAGATTGCCATATAGTATTTGTAAAGATAATGCCTTAACTTAGGGCCTTACAAAGCCTGTCTGCTCTCTTGGACGCTTGTGTCTGATTATCTGAATGCATGATTTTTGCTCTTAGCACTCATTAAAGGTCTACAACACATTAGCAAATGCCCGTTTTAACCTTCTTTCTTGGGAAATTAGAGATTATTTGACAACAGAACATTTTCTAATAGCGGTAATGATCTCAGTGTTGATAATGTCCTCTGAGTTGAACATGAAGACTGGAAAAGCATGCCTTAATGTTCTGAGTCTGAGTACAGTGGTCACTCGGTTTGAGATGTATAGAGATCCTCCTCTAGGATGAGAGGCTTTTTCTACAGTTTTTCCTAATCCTCAAGGATTTTCATTCGTAATTGTGAAAGTTCATGGGTTTTCATTTCAACAGTGGACATAATTTGGTCTGGAGAGCAGAACTACACAGGTCTCTGCTGCTTCCTAAGCAATCCTAAAATACCCTCAGGCAAATATCTTGCAGAGAAATGTTTGTGCTGGCAAAACAGGAGTGCTTCTAAAGTGAGCAAAGTCACTTTTGCTATGGCATATTTGGTTTATCTGCAGTAATATACTCTGGACCTGCCATCTTTTGTACTTCTAAAGTTATTATAGATAATTGTGATGAAGACAGAGATGAAGGCATTGTTTTAATAGTTAGAGTTTACAAAACTGGAGTCAATGACTGAGCAATAATTATCCATATGATCCCATGTTGGTGAGCTTTCAAAATGGAAGCACTCTCCCCTGTCAATCTCATGGAGGACTTATATTTCTTAGCATAATTTAAAGGCACCCCACTAGCTGTTTCAATCTGTTTTGTTTTAACTTTTTTTTTTAATTTCTCCTATTGTCTCTTTTTGTTTCTTAATGCACTTTGAGACCTCCATTTTTGTTTGTTTCTTAACATAATCTGTAGATACCTCACTAGGTATTTCAGTATTTTCTGTCTTGTATGGTCTTTGTTTATTTTCATTTACCTTATAGGCTCTTTCCATATTTTCTAATTTTTTACACTTACAGACCTCTATTTTCTTAAAGCAGTTACTAAGCAACTATCAGCTTACCCTGATGAAAGTGCTTTCAGACATGTTTTTCTTGTTCAATTTTAACCAGATTTTATAAAACTCTAATTTGTTGTCATTTTTATTTACTCTCTGCCTACTGCAAGCATATTTGATAACAAATCTAGAGGAATACGATACTGACTTATGTCATTTGACGTCCAGAAGAAGATTCTCATTTTTTTCTAAGGACAATACACTGGGGAAAAACAAACATGATCATTAGCTTTATTTATGCAGCTGATTTTCTTAAGTGTGAACTGAAAGGATGAGTGGTACTCAGCCACTATGAAAAGAAGTGGCAGCATGCCAATGCAGGCCATATACTGCAGCCTTACACAGCCTATGTCAGTACCTTCTCAGACATGAGACCAGCAGTGGTCTTCACAGATAGGTTTTACAGGAATGCTTAGAAATTGTAGTTTATTGGCCGTTTGGGCAGTTTTTCCATCTATTTCATCTTTCTGGTTTAAAAGCCCACGTTTATGCTTGTTTCCTGCCTTTGCTGTAAATGGTCTAGTCCAGGTACAGATTTGCTGTATCCAGGACTGTTTATAAGCTTCTGATCCCCCCCCCCCCCAGCCTTTCTGTGCTGGAGGGAAGCCTTCTAGCTTATCAGTGGGAGTGGTAAGCACTAGGTAGCCTATCTACCACAGGAGGAGTGGTTTCTGGCCCAGAAATAGAAGCTTATAGGCCGTTTGGGCAGTTTTTTCCATCTCTTTCAACTTTCTGGTTTAAAAGTCCACATCTGTGCTTGTTTCCCACATTTCCTGTAACTAATCTAATCCAGATACAGATTTGCTGTATCCAGGACTGTTTGTAAGCTTCTGAGTGGTGCCAAAGTCTGCTCTTCAATTTTTCTCTTAGATCTGCTAGTTATCTCCTCTCCTGCACTTTTACTAGCTTATTAGTTTAGCACTTTACCAGACTTTGTGTATTATTGTAGCACACAAAAGTGCTACCAGCACTAAACATTCTACAAGGAAACAGCTCTGTATTTATTATTGCCCACCCCTCTGGGCATGTCTAAAGGTCAGTTCCCTGTGCTTTCTCCTACTAACCTGGTGAACTTGGGCATCCTGAGACAATGTAACAACTGCCTCATGTACACTGACAGCCCTCTCCTCTTACCTCCCAACACCCAAACTTGTGCGAGATGCACGTATATATCCAAATTGGAAGCCACGCACTTTCCAGCCAAGACCAGAACAGCTGGTCAAGAGGAGAAGGTCAACACTTGCACCACACCACATGGAACACATAGCCCTCCAGAACACACACCGGCATTGCCTTCATATAAAAATACAAACCATACACCCACCTTCATGGAGGCTTTCAATAAAAATCTACACAAACAGAAGATACCTCCAAGGCAGAAATGCACCCAACCACCACAACACAACACTAATGATGAGACACATAACTCTCCTAAACAGTGTGCCACTCAACCAAAGCACCTAAGGCAAAACAGCATGCCCAACACACTAGTTGTAGGTGACTCTATAGTGAGGCACACTGATGTCCCACTCACTAGGTTGAATAAGGAGAAAGTAACAGTCAGCTGGCTTTCAGATGCCAGGATCTGCCACATAACACACGCACTCGGGTCCCTCAACAACAGGTACAAATATGGCTCTGTCATTGTACATGTGTGTGTGAATGACCTGAGACATACCTCCATGGACTACATGAAAAGTGACATGGAGGAGCTCTTGGATTAAGTAGCCCAGGTGTGTATGACCCTAGCCCTGAGCAGCATCCTACCATCACCCAGAATAATACCACAGTACAAGTAGAAAATGATTGATTTCAACAACTGACAAAGTTTCTGAGCTGTTTCCTTGTAGAATGTTTAGTGCTGGTAGCACTTTTCTGTGCTACAATAATTGTTATATGAAGTCTGGTAAAGTGCTAAACTAATAAGCTAGTAAAAGTGCAGGAGAGGAGAGAACTAGCAGATCTAAGAGAAAAATTGAAGAGCAGACTTTGACACCACTCAGAAGCTTACAAACAGTCCTGGATACAGCAAATCTGTATCTGGACTAGATTAGTTACAGGAAATGTGGGAAACAAGCACAGATGTGGACTTTTAAACCAGAAAGTTGAAAGAGATGGAAAAAACTGCCCAAACAGCCAATAAGCTTCTATTTCTGGGCCAGAAACCACTCCTGCTGTGGTAGATAGGCTACCTAGTGCTTACCACTCCGGCTGATAAGCTAGAAGGCTTCCCTCCAACACAAAAAGGCTGGGGGGGGGGGCTAAGAAGCTTATAAACAGTCCTGGATACAGCAAATCTGTACCTGGACTAGACTAGTTACAGAAAAGGTAGGAAGCAAGTACAAATACAGGCTTTTAAACCAGAAAGATGAAAGAGATGGAAAAACTGCCCAAACGGCCAATAAAGGAGATCCAGTATCTGCCTGGGATGACATGATTAAAAGACCTCGATGCTTTACCAGAGATGGCCTGCATCTGTCACCGCTGGGCTTCCAGATACTGGCCAAGGCTCTTGCCACCCTATTGTGCCTTATTTAGGTGGTGTTCCAAAGACCAAATTACCACTGTAACTGCTCAATGCTAGAAGTTTAAATCTCAAAATGCACGCTTGAAGCACTCCTTAAAATGGAGAACATCGACATTTGTGCTGTGACAGAGACCTGGTTCAAGGCAGCAGAAAGCACCTCTGCACTACCAAGCTATAACTCATTCCACAGCATTCAGCCCCAGAACTTGGACTGAAGCTCCAAAGGCGGTGGTGTTTTTATAGTCATAAAAGATGCACACACCTCCTGACTGGAAGCCCAACATAATGCAATGGAGATGCTTCAGGTGCAGGTAACACTGGGTAAGAAAGCAATTCAGGTCATAGCCTGCTATAAGTCCCCAACTATGCCCCAAGACTCACACTCCATGTTCCTAAGCACCCTGAGAATATTAGGGTCCAACCTAACACTCTCATACTGGGCGACTTCAGCTACCCCTCCATTAACTGGGAAAACTACTCATGTACCAATACACTTCCCAATGCTTTCTGGAATTCATTAATTCCAATGCTCTGGACCAGCTCATTCTTACCCCCACTAGAGGTAGCAACAACCTTGACCTGGTCATTACTAACATGGGCAACCGTTGCTCTATACCAATAGTCAACTCTTCCCTGGTTAGATCCGACCACAAACTAATCACCTTGGAAATCCACATCTCTCCCACCCACCCCACAAAGGTATCCACAATGAAAAACTTCTCAAAAGCTAACTTTGGGCCCCTAAAAACTGAGGTGGCTAACTTTACGGCAACCATGCAAATACAGAATAGTTGCATGACCGCCAAATCATACACCAGTGCACTCACTTTACTCAATAGAACTAAGATGCTCTCCTCAAAAAAAAGGAAGCCAATCTGGTGGCCTCCTGCCATAAACAAACTCTACAACAAAAGGAGGAACTGATGTGGAATAAGGCAAAGTACCAAGACTGGAAAAAACTCACTTATCAGCCTCAACAAAATATTGAGATCCCCTCATCAAATCCTCTAAAGCTAGCTATGAAAACAGAATTGCACCAGATAGTAAAGACAATAACAAGGCCTTCTATAGTTATGTAAAACATCTCCATGGCAATACCCAGATTTGCTCTGAGCTACTGCACAATGGTACCACCAATACTGAGCCAACAGATATTGCCAATATACTGGCCGACAGATTCAGTGCTAACGTTATACCTTTCTTCTCCCCCAAAGAACCAATCACAATAGCAGTAGATTGCAAGGCACCCAGTATTACTACTGCATACGTTAAAACAGCACTGTCCAAGGCCAAGAATAAAGCTTTTATGGGACCTGACAATATCCCTGGCTGTGTTCTACATGAAATACAGAGTGAATTGGCACCTTGCCTGTGTACCCTGTTCAATTACAGCCTCACCTCATGCTTTGCCCTACCGAATTGAGCACAAAGGAGGACTGGCTACAGACCCTGGGAATTATCACTCAATTAGCCTGACAAGTCTGATATGCAAAGCTATGGAATGCATCATCATGGACCTAATAAACAAGGATACAGGGAATCTCCAAACTCTGGATCCTACACAGTTTGTTTTTGTGAAGGGTAGATCATGCCTGCTCAACTTGGTCAACTTCTTTGAGTCAGTCACCGGAGCTGTGGATGATGGCAAGGTGGTTCATACAGCCTACCTTGATCTGGCCAAGACCTTTGATACCATTCCCTACTCAGGAATCATAGAAAACCTCACTAAGCTAGGCATCAACCCCTATATCACTAGGTGGGTTGCAAACTGGCTCACAGATACAACCCACAGTGTGAAAGTAGCTGACTCCAAGTCAGACTGACGACCAGTCATGAGTGGAGTCGCACAGGGTTCAGTCCTGGGTCCTCTCCTGTTTGGCATCTACTTCTCTGCAGTCCAGGCCAACACGAAGGGACTCTGGCTGACAAAGTTCACAGATGATTGCAAGTTTGGAGCTATTATTAACTCCCCAGGTGATGTTGACATCCTAGAGAAATGCCTCAATGACACCAATGCCTGGTGTCAGAACCATGGCCTTAAGCTCAATGCCAAAAAATGTGTCCTCATCCCCCTTGGGAAAAACCCAGTTCCCTTGAATTACCACATTGATGGCAGTCCACTGAACACAGAAGGCATTATAAGAGATCTGGGAACACAGGTTGACAGCAACCTCTCTTTTGACCACCACATTGCAGCTGTGTTCAGAAAGTGGCACGTCTCA
>NC_056745.1:1062143508-1062168508 GCF_019279795.1 Protopterus annectens
TGTGTGTGTGTGTGAGAGAGAGAGAGTGAAGAGTGAGAACGATCCCTGCCAGCAGCAGCAGCAGCTGTTAAGAGGTCTGCATACCTCTTGACATACCTCTCAACTGTACAGATCTTTGTCTCATATTTTTGTTATGGTCCTCATAAAAGTTTGGTTTCTGGTAAATCACTGACAAAGCATTGAGAATTGAAGTCAGAAAATAATGACAGGCATTTGAATTTCAGACCTCATTCCCTTCAGAAAATACGTTAATACAAAACCTATTATTCTATCAGCTTTTATGTTTGTAAAAGCAATATTTAAAAATAATCCCTTTTTGGGGCCTATGTTCCCCCATTATTTATGGCTTTGAACAAATTTCTTGTTCCAAGAGGTTGAGAGGTATGCCTCTCACCCTCTTACCTCAACATATATGTTTTTATATATTTTTGATGTAAAATTCTTCCTCCAATACCATTAACACATACTACAGCAAATTTGAAACTTTAGGCAGAGGAACTATTTTAAATTAATATACATAAAAAAATATAGTACTTACAAAAACTAAGTAAGTAAAACAACAATTTTGCAGACAGACCATTCTCTAAGTGCAATATTGCCCTCCTGGGTGTGTGTTAATGTGTAATTAATGCCCTTCCAGGGATGTAGAGGCCCTACACCACACCCCTGGGTAGGCGCTAATTACATACTAACACACACGCTGTCGGCATTATTGCTTGCTTATACCGAGCACACTGATCACCTGACAGATATACAGTGACTTTGTACTTATTTAAATAAAGAGTTGACAGCACCATTCACAATAAGATGCAAGCTGTGAATGTACTGCTGCTCCATTCATTGTTATTGAATGAGCTCTGTTTAAGTGCTCTTGGAGTAAAACCTTAGTTGTAATTTACATGGCTATTTATATGGAAAACAGAACAGTATGCAATGTTTCTTACTACTATGAATAACTGAGATCTGATAAAGCCCTGACAAGGGCAAAAGAGCTCATATCTTTTTTTACCTTAATAAATCATGGTTTAAAGTAACAATTCCAGCTTTAATTCTTTTTTATTATTTTTAATAAGAATGCAAGCTTATCTTTGACACAGATCTTACATAGGAAGTTGTGACAAAGGCCCATTTTAATAATTTATATGCAAATATCTAGAGCAGTTATTCCTGTCATAACTCAAATGTACAGATTTTTGCAGAAAGTTCAGATTTTTATCACATATTTTTTGTCTTTTTCTCATAAAATGTGTTTTTTTAGCCAATCAGTGAGGATTGAAGTCAATAAATAATGACACACATTTGAGTTTCACACTTCATATCCTTCAGAAAATGTAGGCTAATGCAAATTCTGCTGTTCTAGCAACTTTTTAAGTTTATAGCAGCAATATTTAAAATATTTTCCTATTTTTGGGTCTTTTTCCTACTTTATTTTTAGGCATTGTTCTGATTTTTTTGTGTTAAGAGGTTGAGAGGTATGACCCCTATACAACTAGTTTTCTTTTTTTGTTGATATAGAGAGCTAGGTAGATATACACACATATATAAAATATACATCAAAGCATCTACAAAAGCAGGAATGAGAATATTTATATAGATGCAGACAGACACACATAGGTACACATACACAAATACATTACCCAGTGTTATTTTAACAACATAATTACAATGCACCTGTTAAAATACGTTCCATATCATTTGTAAAATTCGATCTGAAATAGTTCATTTTGAACATAAACAGCAATTCTTCATTTAAGAACGTATATCACCTCATAGTATGTTGTAATGTCCACCGAATAATGACAACTGCCAAATATTCCATTTGGATCCTTTAAAAGCCCACAGTACTTAGCATATTCCTCTAAAAAAATACAAAAAAAGACATACTGATGCATATTTATATAATATCAAATGAGAAATGCGCATCTAAATGTTAAACACATTTCAATAAATTAATCTTAATAATGAACATACATGATCAGTTTTATTTAAGTGAAAAGAATGAAAACATTCTATAAAAAGATGTAGCTTTTTCAGAAGTGAAACCTAGAATATTTACTTACAACTTAAATCAGGAATAATAAACAGTTTCAGTGTATGATTTCTAATACACAAGTGCCTAAGAAACATCAACACATTGTTCATTCTCATTAAGCTACTTTCTCACTTTTCTGAAAATTTTAGAACTCTTTGAAATTATAAAATAGAAATTCAAAGCAATGCAGAAAATTATTTAGTTTTACAATAACATGTTCAAAACTGCAGTTATATATAACTTTTTTTGAGTTTATAACCTCCAGGACCAGTGTTAGCATTTTGGGGGCCCCAGGATAGTTCCAAGTATCACCATATACCCTGCCAGCCCTTTTTCTTCATATTGCAAAGTTTTAGGATTAGTACATACAAACTGAACTGTAGTTACAATGTGTTTATATTACAACAGACCTGTGTACCATACCATATTGGTCTGTCTCAACGAAGGACATTCAAACTGATTGGCATTTAGATTCCCATGATGTTATATTGCAATAACCCCATATACTGGACTAGCCTTAGGTGAACCATAGGTGAAGGCCTCCATGGTGCTCCCTACTTCCTACTATTTCACCACCACCCCCACACATACATCCTCCAGTTCTTCCACTTGTTTTTTCCTATCGCAGACTCCCAACCCCATGCAAAGTGAAGAGAATGTCCACCAGAAGCTCAGCGGCACTATATCAGTGGTAAAACTGGAATAAAATTATAAAGCTTGTGACTTTGCAAAACATTATCAGTACACAGAGTCATCTTTGAATTTTAAAGAAGGTAAAAATGGTGAGAATCCTTAGGATCTTTCATTTTATGAATTATTATTACCCTTGTGGTTTAAAGACAGAGTAATGTGTAATAGCTTTTGTTGGTTTAACAAAAATGTAACAAAATATCAAAATAAGCTAACTTGCTGTGGTTTAGGGCCCCAGCGACTGCAGGGTTTGATGATGCCTAAAACCATATGTATATGATAACAAAAGTCCTTAGAAACTGAAGATAAGTACTCTTAAGTATTATCTAAGGGCATGTATTATTATAGTTAAGGTGGCTGAAATGAAGCAAAATGTTGGCACTGTGCCAGATTCTTATCTTGTATTTACCAATAAAACATTTTTCTTGCAGAATGTAGAACTGCATTACTGCTGTATGACAGAACTACAAACTGGTCCCAAGGTTTAGGTAGTATTTATAATAATTGGAATACACAATGATGTGAGTCACAGAACCCTGGGAACCTACATTCCTAAGGTTTGGCTCAAACTGACAATTTTTATAACTTTAGTAGTATTATGTACTGAATTTTGTCTTGCGAGAAGAAGAAAGTCATATTCTGTGGAGTGCAAGGAGCTAACCATGAAATGCATCATCTATGATATTTATCGGGTCATCTTTACTGCCATATAAGTGTATGGGTGCCAGTTTATCAGTAACATTTCCTGAACTTTTACTGATACTAAATTAATATCATTGTATGTCTACTCTCAATTCTTGCAGAAAAAAAATCATGGCAGAACACAGCTTGAAGTCCAAAATGAGTTTAATAAAAGCACATAAAACTCAGACACAGAAATCTCCAGGAAGAATGGCTTTCGGTAACACCCTTCATCAGATTAACAAACATTCTCATTCTAACAGAATTTAAACACACTAACTACCAATAAAATTTGATAAAATCAGTAACAGACCCGCCTATTCCTAAGGGCGGGCTTCATTGGAACATTTTCATTTAAACTTGGAGTTCTATGAGCCATAAGCTCAATTATCCATTTAGCTTCTATTAGTTCAGTATGTTGTTTTATATCACCCCCCCTACTGCTCAGCTTGATATTTACTATGGCTCTAAACTTAAAGAAATGTGTTGGATTTTGTTCAATGTGTTTAAACAAAGCATTATGTACATCACCATTCCTGATAGAACTAAGATGCTGTAAAATCCTGACCTTGAAAAAACAGTTGGTTTTCCCCACATAAAAACCACAGCATTGTTGACACTCTGCTAAATAAACAAGGTCTTTTGTCTTACAGGTGGCTCTAGCCTTAAATTCAAACAGCTTACCCGTGACAGGATGTGTGTAGATGGTATTCTGATCAATGTGAGTACAAGCTTTACAAGTGCCACAAGGGACACTACCTGGTTTACTCTTAAAGGGGAGAGAGTAAAAATGTCTCTCTTTACCAAGAATATCCTTGAGGTTCTTATTTCTCCTAAAGCCAAAAATAGGCTTGTTCCCAACAATAGCTTTGGTACTTTCTTCACTGGTCAAAATATTCCAGTTTTTTGCTACTATGTCACATATCCCCTTAATATTACTACTATATGTGAACATAAATTTGAACCCTGATGCTTCACGTTTGTTCCGAGGACCATCATAAGTGTTATTTGATAGCCATGGTCTAAATCTCATCCAGGGACAAGTAGGTAGGTTGTCGAGGATCTGCACAGATGATTCACAGTATGAAGATGAGGTAGCCAGGTTTCAAGGGCATTTTTTGATAGAGGATACAAATCTACCATTATCAATAAGGTCACAGGTGTTGAAGCAGCATCTAATAGGAGGAGATTTAGACCATGGCTATCAAATAACACTTATGATGGTCCTCGGAACAGACGTGAAGCATCAGGGTTCAAATTTATGTTCACATATAGTAGTAATATTAAGGGGATATGTGACATAGTAGCAAAAAACTGGAATATTTTGACCAGTGAAGAAAGTACCAAAGCTATTGTTGGGAACAAGCCTATTTTTGGCTTTAGGAGAAATAAGAACCTCAAGGATATTCTTGGTAAAGAGAGACATTTTTACTCTCTCCCCTTTAAGAGTAAACCAGGTAGTGTCCCTTGTGGCACTTGTAAAGCTTGTACTCACATTGATCAGAATACCATCTACAAACATCCTGTCACGGGTAAGCTGTTTGAATTTAAGGCTAGAGCCACCTGTAAGACAAAATACCTTGTTTATTTAGCAGAGTGTCAACAATGCTGTGGTTTTTATGTGGGGAAAACCAACTGTTTTTTCAAGGTCAGGATTTTACAACATCTTAATTCTATCAGGAATGGTGATGTACATAATGCTTTGTTTAAACACATTGAACAAAATCCAACACATTTCTTTAAGTTTAGAGCCATAGTAAATATCAAGCTGAGCAGTAGGGGGGGGTGATATAAAACGACATACTGAACTAATAGAAGCTAAATGGATAATTGAGCTTATGGCTCATAGAACTCCAGGTTTAAATGAAAATGTTCGAATGAAGCCCGCCCTTAGGAATAGGCGGGTCTGTTACTGATTTTATCAAATTTTATTGGTAGTTAGTGTGTTTAAATTCTGTTAGAATGAGAATGTTTGTTAATCTGATGAAGGGTGTTACCCGAAAGCGCTCATTCTTCCTGGAGATTTCTGTGTCTGAGTTTTATGTGCTTTTATTAAACTCATTTTGGACTTCAAGCTGTGTTCTGCCACGATTTTTTCTGCATTTTGTCTCTTTTTTACGCTTTGGCAGGACTTAGGTGAGGCACTATACTGAATTTTGGACATTGATACTCTCAATTCTTCAGGGCTTAAAGTGAGCAAATACTGAGATTAAGTAACTATTCCAGATCAAAAGGATAATCTGTAAATTTAAAGTGCCACTGATTTGTAACTAAAACTTAAATAATTCCTGTGACTGCATCTTATGGATCTGTGGTGCTAGGATTCCCCCAATGTCCTCTGTGAACATCCAGAATTTTTTGTCTCTTCTACCCACAATAATCTGCTCTCCTAGTCTCTCCTCAGATTGAGTTTGCCCCTGACCCCCCCCCCAAAAAAAAAATTATATCAGTTCCAAACAACAAATTGGAAAGAGGGGCATCAGGTAGAAGGTAACAGACAAGGATTCCAACATGCCATGCTTATAGACCAGTCCACAAGACCAACTGGGAGCACATCACTAGCAACCATAACAATCTGAAGGTGGCATGGAGGGAAGGATGGTTAAACTAAACAAAAGAAGACAAGATGGATCTATCATTATGATAAGTTCTAACTTTAATATCTGATGTTGTCTTTTCTGTCCAGCTTCAATTTTTAGGACAGAGCCCCCAGTCAGAGAAATCCCGAGGGAAGCCTTAGGAGAGAATATTCTGCAAAATGGTGGAAACAAATGAAGCTCTTGACCTATACTGAATATCCAGTTTGTAACGGAAGACAAAGGTATGAGTGCTATGCCAGGTAGCTGCAGACAAATATCATCAAGAAGATCATGCAAGTGAAAAGCAGTAGACATACACATTGATCTAAATGAATGACCATTAAGCTTCGCAGGTAAGGACATTCACTTCAAAGAGTACACAAATGAGATGCAGCTGGAGAGCCATTTGGATAGAATAACCTTAGAAACAGGATTACGCAGCCTCGACTTAGAAAATGAAACAAACAGTTGGCCAGATTTTCTCAAACTTTTAATTCCATCCAAATAAAACCTGAGTTATCTATGCACATCCAAGCAATGAAGCAAATATTCTCCCTTGTTACTGAAATTTGGAAAGAAAGCTAGCATGTGAATGGACAGGTACAAAGTATATTTTAAGGTGACTTTGGGCAAAAAGAAAGGATTTGTCCTGAGAGTAACTGTCCTTATGAAAACTCAAGTAAGGAGGTTTGGGGGATAGTGCGTTTAGCTCAGATACCCGCCCCCTCCCTACCACAGCTCTTCACCAGAAGAGCAAAAAACAGGTCAGCTCCATTACAGTCATCAAGGCAGTCTAAACCACACACACTCCCAGATGCATGCCCCCTTCCTGCCACAGCTCTTCAAATGATTGGAAGAGCAAAAAAGAAAAAAAAAGGGCTGCTCCACTCTGATACACTGGCTGCCAACCTGCCAGATACACATCCCTCCCTGTACCTTCTTTTCAGTGGAAGAGCCAAAAATAACTGTTACATTTTAAACTGTAACAAGCCAGTTGTTACATTTGTATCAACTGGCTTGCTACAGCTTACCCCAAAAGTTGGCAAGTTAGTTCAGAAAGAAGAATACAGGAATGGCACTTCAGGATTGCAGGCTTGAACACCTTACGCCCAGAGCACATGCTCCCTTCACCTCACCCTTGCTATGCTACTGTCAGGGACTGCTCATAAGCAGAAGGATGTTCCTGCTTAAACTGTCGACAAGACTGTCAGATTTCCCCAGGATGTGCATCATACCTCTCAACCTCTTAGAGCAAGAAATCTGGACAAAGCCATGAAAAGTGGGGAGACAAAGCCCCCAAAATAGGGACAATTTTTAAATATGGCTCTTACAAACTAAGAAAATAGATGGAATAACAGGTTTTGCATTAGCATGAATTTTCTGAAGGGTAGGAAGTTTCAAACTCAAATGTCTGTCATTATTTTCTGACTTAAATTATCAATGATTTGCTAGAAAACAACAATTTTATGAAAAATGGACCAAATATATGAGGCAAAAATTTGGATATTCTGCAAAAATCTGTACAGTTGAAAGGTATGATGTGCACTGCAACCAGAAACCACTGAGAGGACATCAACCATTGCCAAACACTCATTGCCTCCTGACATATGGTATAGGAATGAGTACCCCCTTGCATGTTCAGATACCAAACCACAGATGTATTGTTTGTTGGGATGATAAATGTACCCTTGGAAAGGAAGTTCTAAAAAGTCCAAAGTACTAGGAGGCCACCTTTATCTCCAAGACATTGATATGAATATTTGTCTCTAACCTTGACCAGGTCTCTTGGGCAGTCATCCCTTAGAAATGCTATGATCCCAAAAGGGAAGCATCCATCATGACTGTGGCCTGGGGATGGGGAAGAACAAAAGACCACTCTGCTACAACAAGCAGTGAGTCCAAACACCACCAAATGTGGCAGCAGCAGATGTTTATCAGAAGCACTGGAAAGTCCATAGGATGTATGCGATAAGATTACTGAAGTGCTAAACTCCACTTAAACACTCTCATGTGAAACTCTACAAGAAGAACAAGACAGACAGATATTGCCATATGCCCAAGGAGCCAGAAAAAGTACAGCTGTGTAAGTAAATTAATCATACAGTAGATGTTCGAATGAACAGTTCTGCAGTAGCCTTAGCTATATGGGTTATATCCTACCAAGGATACACTAACCGGCTAGTTTCCAAAGCTTCAGGGCACTTACCATGCTCCCAAAGTATCAGCCAGGAAATCTGTGAAATACAGAGCAGAGCCATCAAATTACATCAAAGGATGCAGCCCTTAATATGCAGGATACCTTTTCTAAATGTTTAAATTATATGGACTAGGATAGGATACTGAACAAGGCCAAAGAATTAGAATCTGATATAAGAACTGCAGGGCTATATTTGACTACAGCCTGGTCTTATATGATAAAGGGAAACAACTTACTCCTTACATAACAGACCAAGGGTCAAATGCATACATGTTTTTATCAGCAGAAGAGGCACGAATGCACCTACTGAAACTTCATCAATGGCAATTATCCAGCTATGTGGCCACAGTTAAATCATCCCTTAAAGGTACAGCTATGTCAGGAGCCAATCATACAACTAGGAAGTGATCATTCACTTCCACTACAAAAAGAATCTCCAGTATAATAAACAAAAAGAGCTTGCCCTACAAAAATATAGTAAGCAAAATTTGTTTTCCTGTAATTCTAAGAGTTATGATATTTGTTTTACACTTACTGGCTTGGAAACAGATGACTAGAAGGGAAAGGAAAGGAATTGCTGAATCAGGAAATTGTAAACTTAAAACTATGAACAAACGGAGACTTTAATAGCAGATGCCTGTGTTACTAGATCAGTTGCTGATGTCTCTACAAAAGCTGATCCACTTCCAAATGAATGAAGTTTACCTCATGAACTACTATGTATCAGTGGCCATAAATTTATTCTTTTTATGAGTGCACCTTTTCTTGAGTGTATAGGATGCAGATGATGAATGTTACTTGTAGATTTAATCATAGTGTGAGCAGTGGCCGTTTTGATGAGTATGAAACAAGATACATGTAGGATGCTTGCTTCTCTATGATATTGTGTTGTGTTGAATTTTATTCAAAAATTCAGACCTTTCCTGAATCGTAAATTATCTTTTCTGCAAGTTTTCTGAATGCACTCATTAGCATGTCTTTTGAGTACTACTTGTTATATGACCACTTGTCAGTTGCATCTCTACAGAACTCCTTTTATATATGTTGGGCATACGTGCTGACTTTCTTCTGTAGTATTTGAATGAGTATACCTGACCATAGAATGCCTGTAGCCATATTACTGAAAGGAATATGTCTGAATTCCACTTTAATTGTGTTTACATGATAAACCAATACCATTAATGGTTCAGAGTTTTAAATATTCAAATTTATCTTGTTTGCACACTGTTATATTGTTAACATATGTTTGAGTTTTGATAGCATAACTTATTGATGCAATCAGTTTATGAATATGTCAAGAATATGGCTACAGGTTTTGTAAACCATTGTATATTTCATAAAGTAGGAATATTAGTGACTACTGTAATCAATAAAGTTATTCAAATAATTTTCATAAATAACTACAGTCTCTACTTATTCTTCTATAACCTGGAATTGATGTCAAAGACAAATATTGGGTGAATGGACAATTTCTTCACAGTTTTGCTTAAGAGCATGTTATTTACAGTAAGCATGTATGTATGTATGCAAAGTTAATTTATTCAGCTTTGATTTAAACATTTTAAGTGATGTTAAACATTTTGTGGCAAAGTGTTCAATATTTGTTACACTGGCAATAACTATGTGATAACTTCTTTACACAATAACTTATTATTTAATACGCAACTTAATGATTGCAGTTCTTATGCATATTTTGTTCTTGTTCATTGGTGTTGCAACTATTTTTTCATTTTTGTTAAATATATACTATTTTGATCTGGAGTTCTGTTCATTATAATTAAGACTATTAATTCATTTTTTATTTATGTATGCATATACGCATGTATATACATATTTATTTATCTTTTTTCTTTTGTTTGGTTTACTAGGGTGCTACAGTGATATCAATGGATCTTTTATAGGAGTGCCCAATGGTTCAAAACCAGCAGTAAACCACTGTAATATCAATACACAGTTATGAAAGTTAATACACAGTACAGTTATTAATGAAGACTTTGGCAAACTGTTTGTAGTAACAATGTAATATTTTCCAAGATTTACGTAATTCTAGGTCTAGTGCAGCCCAAAAAAACCTTCAAGCATATATCTGTAGTAGAGCATGAGTATTTATATTTCAAAGTATTTATATTTTACAACATTGTACAAGTACAAATAAACAGGATACAATGAAATAAAAATAATAAAAATGTGGGCATGGGGAAGGGCAGGGATGTGAGATATTTAAAAGGCAAGAGTGATCATTTTATAGTACTTATGAGGATGACAGTAGTTAAAAGATATAAAATATACCCAGAAAGGTTTAGTTTCAAGCAACTGAAGTATTCTGATTTACCTGATCATGCAGGTATTAGCATGGAATAAACAGTAGCAATGGATTTGTTTTAATTTAGCCAGTACTAATTATTAGAGTTTTGGGCAATTGGTTAATTAGTTACTGAGTACTCTAAATAATTTAAACATGTTTATCTAGTGCCTTTCAGGTTGCATGCTATCCAACAAAACTAAAGTTATTAAAAGTGTAGAACCTATCTCTGCACCCTTTTCCTCTACAGTTAATGCAATAAAGTTTCTTACATGGAAAATCAAAGCGATGTCTGAGGCTATTAATCTGAAACCTGTTATAGCTCCAATAAAGAAATTGGGAGTTAATGTAATGCTATTAAAATAAATTGGTCTGAAAAAGAATAATTTTAAGAATCTTCAAAAATACTGCAATGGTTAGAAGGTTTTATTAAAAATGTAATCCTTCAACATAAATACTCTGAGGAGACTATAACACCTAAACCATGAACAGCACTGATGTCATCTTATGCCAGATTACACATTTAGGGTTCAGAATCTTGAACATCCTCAGTAAGTGAAGAATCCCTTTTGTCTTACCAAAAACAGCAAAACTGGAAAGGTCAAGAGTCTGAACTAAAATCCTGAGCTAAGCTCAATAAATCCCTCCCATCCAAAATTCTTGTCAAAGAGAAGCAAAACATTAGAACGTATGACTTCCTCTGTCTCATTTTTTTTTTTTTTTTTTTTTTGGGTAGATCAATTTGTTTGCAGCATAGGTATAAATTGATATGTAATACAGTTCAATTCAGTTTAAGTTTTTATGACAGACTGGCTGCACAAGTCTGCTGGGCCATACTTTGAATTGTTACAATGGGACAAGGTGTCAGATAACTACCTCTGAGAATCTAAGACACTTTCATTAGAAGTATGAAACTAGACAATAAAAGCTGAATCTTCACCTATACCTAGTAATAAGTTCATATGTGAGTGCTAAGCTATCTGCCATTGAGGGCCATGTTAAGCCTATCCAATTTCCTTTTTAAAGGTGGGAATCAAACCCTGTACCTTGCATTTTTGAAGTAAATACATTAACCATTACACAAGGAGTCTCATCTTGGGCAGTGTATCTTTATAAGCCTGTGAGATTTTTTTATACCTTTATATAAAATGCTATGGAACAAAACAAGGGAAGACTGTATCTTGGAAGGTAAATTGATAGAACCAAACATAATGAGGGAACAATGCAACCTAAAAATATGTGATTATTAAACTGAATCAGTGCTTGATCATGGTATTTAAGTTTGTATTGGCAATACTCATAATCAAGGAACCCGACTTTCCAAAAAATGGTTGTTGACAACTGTACATATGAAGATAATTTTACCAATGTACAACAGTAAAGTTTTAAAACGCAGTGTGTTTTTGATCTGAATAGACTTATGCATGGGATCCAATTATTATTTGCAATATATTCAACTTAGATCATATAAATGTTTCCCTATGCTGAACTGCAGTACATTCAGTTCATAATGAAACACTACTGTTATAAAATAACATCTAGAAGGGCCTCATTTGGTCTTTTGATATCATGATCCTGCACATTATGTAACAAAAAAGAAGATTATGTACATACTTTTGGACTACATGTCCATCAAAGTGATGAGGATAGAAAACTTTTAGTACTTAAGCAACACAAAATTATCCAAAATCAGCCTTATCATTTCAAAGGACCATTGGAAATAGGACTCACAAAGGATTATTGACATGATGAAGTTTATAACACATCGGATCACCCATTACCAACAGTTAAAAAATAAATGAAAGGAAACCTGATACAGTAGTCCATGACACAAGTAGCATTAATCACTGAAACTGCCAAGTCCATCAATTATACTATTTTATGTACTGAGAAATACAAAGTCATGCAATACCATGATTTGCAAGCAGAAATGAGAGCAATTTGGATGAATGATACCAAGATAGTCCCGATAGAATTGGGAGCAAAAGCACTTATTATAAAAAAACATTTACAATCATACTCAAATACACTACCAATACATGTAACCCCATATGTGCTGAGGAAGGATACAATTCTGAGTACATCATGAAAGCTGAGAAGAGCTTTGTTGGTTAACATGAAAGACTGATGCAATACTAATTTCATGAACTCTAATCGTATACTAACTTAGGAATGGGGTCCAGTCCTGTCAGGGTATTAGAAACTCAAACATTTGGAGAAATTAGAAAAAAAGCCTTCTTAGTAGGCTGGTTTACTTACCCTAAAAATGGATTGCTTTCATGCAACAACATTTATGCTATGGATGGACTGTTTCATAGTTTCTCAGTTGATCATTAGGCTAACAATCCCAGGGGCCTTTTTAAGGCTAGCTATGCTTCCAAAGAGTGATAATCAAACCTTGTACCTTGCACCTTAACCATTATGCCTGCCCCATACCTTGTCCTCCATTACCAAATATTACAGTCTCCATAGCGATGACACATTTGGTAAACTATAGAAGCACACATCATCAAGGATATCTCAAATACAACTTCATACTTTTTTCTTTAGATACTTTATCATGGGAATATATATTTTTCCTTGTTAGACAGATACACTCAGTAATCACTGTCCATTACAAGCACGCTTCTTTGAATATGCATAGGATTTACCAGCAATGCAATGCAATTCAGTGAACGTCTACAACCAATAAGATGGAAATGAAACAACAATAAGACTTATTCTCTATGTTGGGATTACAGATTCACATCCAAGTGTGCAGTGAGCATTTTCAGTTTGTTAACAACAAAAATGTGCTTGTATGTTATGAATGACTGCAGTGAAATTAGAGATGGAACACTGACACATTCAATATTTTCTGATACACCAAATATTCTTAGGCTTGAGTGTTTAGTGCAAATGTTCAGCTCTTACAGTTTTTCCAAGGGGTTCTGCGTTTGCTTCAGAAAACAAATATAAAAATGTAAAAATGTCATATTTCTTTGTATTCATTACAGAAGCTGTTCCATCTATGCCCTACATTTTTAGCTATGTAGCTATTAGTCTTCATTTCATTTTGTTGAGCCTTTGCAATTTTCTCCTGTAAAAAATACTAATCAAATACTAATCTCTGAATATTGTCAGACTAAATGGAGATGTGGCAGTGGTTTTAGAAAGCTGCTAGGCATGCAGACTATAGTCCATGGGAAGCCTAGTCAATATTCACAATTGCCACACAGTCCTGTTTGGTTAAGTGACTTGCTCAGAATCATACAGTAGGAAATTGGGTCTGAGGGAATCAAACCCTGGAATATGTGAAGCAGCTCCTTAACAGCTCTAAGCCTTAATCCGTTGTGCTAACTGCCACTCAGTTCTTCTTTGACATAAACCAAGATTCATACCCCTAGACCAACAAGCCAATAGTGGATTAAACAGGCAGCAGAATACATGTTCAGCATGTTTCTTACTCTCCAGTTAACAGCTTTTCAGATTTGTTTATAATACCTTCCAGTAAATGAAAGAATCTGGAAACGCATGACTTGTAAGCGGGTTTAATTTTGTTTCCAACTTGTAGAACTTCCCCTTTCTTTGTCCCTGTAATGTTCATCATATTATTCAAATGCCATAATGGAGAAACAGATGCCACAGAAGTGTACTAACAATAGGCAACTACCACTCCTAATAAAGTTCTTTCATTAGGTATATAAATGCAAATAAGATTTTTTTAACGGGAAATGAAAGTTATGTATTTAATAGGAGCCATCATTAGTGACATCTCTGACTAAGGTCACAAGCATTAGGATTATTTGACACTCCAAGCTTTTATAGGCTGCAAGTCCTTCCCTTCTGTTCCAAAATGCTTCTAGCGCCTTTTCTCCAGGTCTGAGGCAGCCATGCTAAAGCTAAACCAGAAGTAGTATAACACTAAGGCCCTGGCACCAAGGGAGAAAAAGGAGGAATAGGTAGTCACTGAGGATGTCCACATTCCTGCAGATCTACATTATAGCAGGTAAATAGCATGTGTATCTGATGGGAATGGGGCCATCCTCACTAACTTTTAAGACAGCATTTCAGACTCTTCTAGATGGTATATACTAGACCATAATAGCTTGTAACATAGTGAATCCAAAGGAAGCCATACATCTATAGGCCATATCCAACTTGTACTTCCAGAAAAGCAGGTTCAGGGTTGTCCAAGCAGCAACACAGATATAAACCACACTGGCATTCCTAAGGAAGTCTGAAAAGGAAGTCAAAGCACTGGTTAAGTAAGCTGTGGGCAAATCCGGCAATAGCTTTCTATGCATTGTGCAACCAAACTTAATACACAAGTCATTTGGAAAGTGTGACTTGAGAAACATTTTCAACGTAGACTGGAAATAAAGGAAATGAAGTGCTAAGATTGCATTCTGATGGCTTTGGTTCTATCCAAGTTAAAACATGGCTGTCTGTAAAAATCAAGATAGTGCACCAGATACTCCCCATGATTAGCATACTGATTGGAAAATTCAGGCAAGTGAACAATTTGTTTGCCGTAGAATTTTAAGTACACTTTTAACATACATGAAAGGTTGTTAAAAATAGAGACGTCTTCTGTGGAAATCTGAGTTATCTGGTGTTGTAGCATAAAGCTTAGAACTTCATCTGGAAGACATTGTGTGTAGATTCTGCCAGAAAAAAAAAAAAAAACAACTTATGCTCTACTCGATCTGTTACATAAGAAGCATGGAGAAAGTCAAAGTAAAGATCCCAGACAGTAACTGCTATCTCAAGCAAGAGAGGCTTCAGAGGGTAAGTGTCCTTCAAGAATGAACAAAGACTTTCAATAAAGTCATATGAGAAACATAATGGCCCAGATGAATGGTGAAAATGGCAGCCAAGTGGACCTTAAGTGAGAAGCAACTCAACAAGACCAACAAGTCTAGCATGCCTGGAGCCAGAGGATGTGGCTTGGGCCCCAAAAATAAAATGAATCCACTTGCCCAAGTAGGTTTGTCTGGTATTGGGTCTCTGAGAAGAGAATATAACAGAAGTGACACTGTCCTACAGAGAAAAATCAAAAGCAGCTAATGGAACAGGAGGAACCAAGCTATGATACAAAGGGTGCATATGCCTCAGTAGGACCAGCCTGAAGGATGCAACAACAAGGTTTTTTTTTTAGTCTCAGAAGTAACAATTTCTCCAGCAGCTAGGAAAATAGAATTGGAAGCCAGACCTCTCAGAGTCAAACCATGGTTATGGTCATAGGTTTATAGGTTCATAGGGTGGTACTGGGCTATCTGCACGAAGGCATATATTAGCCCAGCCACGTTGTGCGGTATTCGCCGCACCTTTAGTAGTTCCCTAGACCCTTGTACTAGCAGCTAGTACCCTTGGCCCCTATCTAGTAGTGCTGTTGGTGTGTTATCCGGTGTGAACTTTCTGTTACCCATCCACTCATCAATGTTCCTCTTGAAGAGTGATAGTGAGGGGCTCTGTCTTATGTAGATCGGGAGCCTGTTCCATAGTAAGGGAAGTCTCTGCGAAGGGAATCTATCCCTCCAGCATGTTCTATTCATTGTTGTGTTGAGGTTTACATCCCTAGAGCATGTATTTTGTGTAGATTTGGTTTTGCTAAGATGGAGCATGTTCAACAATTCTGGGTTGGACATGGCTCTGTACATTAGACAGAGATCGCCTCTGAGAAGGTGGTATGCAACAGAGAACAGTCTTAGCTTTTTCAATCATGCTGCATAGGGCAACTGTTTGAGGCCAGTAATGTGGTTGACTTTTGTCTGAAACAGCCTCATCTTAGGAAATGGGAAACTCATATAGAAGCCCCATGGGAAACAGAAGGTCTGGTCTGTCCCTGCAAAGTCTTCCCTGTGAAAAGTCAAAAGTCAAACTACAGTTATGTAATTGACTTTGTCTGAAACAGCCTTATCATAGGAAATGGAAAACTGCTATAGGAGCCCCATGGGAAACAGAGGCTCTAGTCTCTTCCTGCAAAGTGTCCCTGTTGAAGAGATGAGGGAGGAAAGATCCCTACTCTGAGCATTAGACAGGGAAGTGAACAAGTTTCAACAGGGCTGTCACCAACTGTGGAAAGTCCTCAATGCCATCAAAGATCTGAGGGCCCATTCATACAGTACATGCAGGCATCTGCTCAGGTTGTCTGCTAACTAAATGGACACTACAGGAATTTGGGCAGCCAGAAGATAGTGATTCCTGATTATGGTCCATCTTTCAGGATCTCATAGCATTTTCAGAAAGGGGGCTAAGATCACGTTCCCTCTTGTTTTATGAGATACAGAAAAATGGACATTTCCAACTGGATGAACATGATCCTGGAAGGCAATGTTTCCTGAAAAGCCCAAACATTAAAAACTACTACAACCATCTACAGTATGCTAATATGAAGTGAGAGTTCATTTAGAAATCACATTACCTGGACCATCTGTCGTTCTAATGCTTCTTCTGCCTTATGGCAGACGCATTCTTGATTACCATTGCCTATGTTAGGGGAGGTTTAAAGGACTGCACAAATAAAGGTTGTGGTTGTGGGCATCTGGCCACCTCACTAGGTACTGCTTGGATCTTATGCATCAAAAAGTCTGTTATCCGACACTTCTAAACCTGAGTAACTTTCATTTGATAAGTGGCCAAGGGAAATATAGGAATGAGTGCTGCCATGAAACACAGGACCCTAAGATGCTGGAACAGCAAACCAAGGGGAAAACTATCAGATCCTTTGTTTTGGAAATTAGAAGCTGAATCATGTTCATGAGGAATCTATACCAGCAGCCCAGAGTGTCAGATTCACAAACAATGAAGATAAGCCACTGAGCTGGCAGTAACTGAGACTTGGGGACATTTGACTTGATTCCCAGGGATTGGAACAGAGAACAGAAAGACTTCACTGCCAGAATAACGTGACTCATCCTAGTAGAGAAATGCTTTGGCTTCCTGCAGATATGGATGTGTTACCACTATGAGCATGCACTTGATGATAACTCCTGGTAGAAGTAAGCCTAAATATCAGTGACTAAAACTGGAACTTACTGGCTTCTACACTGAAATGCATGAATCTTCAAAAATGATTATGACTACTGATGTGCAAATAAACACTATGAAAATCTAGACAGCACATCCAGTCTCCTTCAGAAAGACACAGAAGGATTTTCTGAACCAAGAATATATGGAAGGCATAATCTTGAATGGAGGTGTTGATGCTGCTTAGCTCTAGAATGAACCAAAGGTGCCTGGTCTAAAAATAATTCAGAGTAAAATTCTAACATTTTTTGCTGTGGAGGAACCTCTTGAATTTCTCTTTCCTTTAAAAGGTGCAACATTTATTTCCTAGCTTTCTCAAAGCTCCTTGCATGGGGTATGACAGCTAGCTAAAGGAGTGTAAAGGAACAGATGTATATAGGAAGGGAATTTTGCAACCCCCTGCTGATATCTTCCTCATCTCTTGGTCATCCATCATTGGGAACCACTCCTACCAGTAAAAGAACAAATATCCCTGAGCAGGGCAGTCAGGGTAAACATCAGGCATGCCGATGCTTTCTGCCCCCAGAAGAACACTGCCATCTGCTGAGCAAGAAGGATCCCAACCATGGCTATTGTGACCATCTTGGAAGGAAATTGAGGCCATAGGTCCTTTACCAGAGACTTGTTTTTTCATTTGTGAGAAAAAGTAACCCCTATGTTCCTATGTTGTAACAAAGGGATACAAACTTAATGCCAACTACTGTCAAGCAATAATGAGACAAGTTCATAGGTTCATAGGTAGGTACTAAGCTATTGGCCCAAGGGCCTACATAAGCCTAGCCAACAAGATTCCCTGTCTTACGCCACCCAAGAAAGTTATTTTCCTGTGCCACTGTCGAGCAGAGACACAGAAGTGATCCCCTGGGTGTATTTCCTATTTCCCATCCACTCATCAAAATTTTTCTTGGAGTGCTAATGAAGAACTTTGTTTGACATAGATGGGTAGCCTGTTCCAGAGTATGGGAAGTCTCTGGGACATGAATCTATCCCTCCAACATATCCAGTTTATTGTGGTGACAAGGTTTAGGTCCCTAGAGTGTGTAACTCAGATTGGGATTTCTTTAGGTGTAGTATGTCCAACAGCTCTGGGTGTGACATAGCCTTATATGTTAGGCAGAGATCACCTCGGAGTAGACGATATTCTACGGAGTAAAGCTGGAGTTTTTTGAGGTGGTCAATGTAGGGCATTTGTTTGAGGCCAGTAATCCTCTTTGTGAAGTGCTTTTGTGGCCTTTCCAGCTGCTGCAGATGTCTTATGAGGTACATTCCAAAAGGGGCGTTGTACTCTATATTGGGTCTAATGAGTGTCGAGTAAAGGGGAACAATGACCTCTTTTTTCATGGATGAGAACCCTTTTAAGATGAGGTGTGCCACGTAGAAGGACTTCCTGACTACTGTGGTGATGTGACTATCAAAGGAGAGATTACTGTCCACCTGGGTCCCAAGGTCTCTTATCACACATTCGGTGTTAAGTAGATTGCTGCCTATGTGGGTGTTCATGGGTATAGAGTTTTTACCAAAGGAGACGACACTGCACTTTTTGGCATTGAGCTTGAGGCCATGGCTCTGACACCAGGCATCTGTCTCAGCGAGGCCCTTCTGTAGGATGTCCACATCATTTGGGGACTTGACTATGGCTGCTAGTTTGTAGTCATCTGTGAACTTCATTAGCCAGAGGCCTTCTGTGTTAGCCTGTACTTCAGAGAAGTAGATACCAAACAGGAGAGGTCCTAGGACGGAACTTTGTGGTACTCCACTTGTCACTGCTTTGAGGTCAGATTTGGAGTCTGCAACTTTTACAGTGTGGGTTCTGTCAGTGAGCCAGTTGGCAACCCATCTTGTGATGTAGGGATTTATACCTAGTTTAGTGAGTTTAGCTATAATTCCAAAATGGGGGATGGTGTCGAAAGCCTTGGCGAGGTCAAGATAGGCTGTGTGAACCACCTTACCCTCATCTACGGCTTTGGTGACTGCCTCAAAGAAGTCATTCAGGTTCAGAAGTCATGATCTGCCTTTCACAAACCAGAACTGGGTGGGATCCAGAATTTGGAGGTTACCAATGTCTTTGTTTATGAGTTCCATGATGATATGTTCCATGGCCTTGCAGACCAGGCTTGTCAGGCTAATAGGTCGATAGTTCCCGGGATCAGTGGTGGCTCCCCCTTTGTGGAGTGGGTTAACTGTTGCTGTGCACCATTCAGTGGGCACAAAGTCTGATGCAAGGCTATTATTAAACAAGGTGCTTAAGTGGGGAGCCAGTTCGTTCTGAAGTTCATGTAAAACGCAGCCTGGGATGTTGTCCGGTCCCATGGATGCTGTGTTTTTGGCTTTAGAAAGTGCAGCTTTTATCCGCGTAGTTGTGATTACAGGGACTCTGCATTCTTCCTGTATAGATATGGGCCCTTTAGAGGGTGGGGGGGTAAAGTTAGCAGTGAACCTATCTGCCAGGATGTTGGCAATATCAGTTGGTTCTGTAATTTTTGTGCCTTTGTGCTGTAACTCAGAGCAGATCTGGATGTTGCCATAGAGATTCTTGACATAGCTATAGAATGCTGTGTGGTTGTCCTTAGAATTAGTGGCAATTTTGTTTTCGTAGCTAGCTTTGGAGGATCTTAAAATGGATCTCAGCCCCTTACTGAGGCTGACCAGGGAGCTCATCCACTCATGGGATTTTACTCTCTTTTGCAGCAGTTTCTTCCTTCTGTTGTACAGTTTGTTTTTGGCAGGGGACCACCAGATTGGCTTCCTTTTTTGGAGGATAGCATTTTGGTTCTGTTTGGGATAGCATGATCCATGCACTCGTGTAAGTACTTATAGAGTGCATTTGTGTAGGATTCAGCAGTTGTAACTGTATTGTCCATCTGCAAGGGTGTCATGAAGTTCACCACTTCTGTCTTAAGAAGCATGAAGTTGGCTTTGGAGAAATTTTTTACCATGGTTTCCTTAATGGGGGGTGGTGGTGGGATGTGGATATCAAGGGTGATTAGCTTATGGTCGGATCGGACCAACAAGGAGTTGACTTCAGGTGTGGAACACTGGTCACTCATGTTGGTAATGACTAGGTCTAGGATATTGTTGCCCCTGGTGGGGGTGTGGGCAAGTTGATCCAGGGCATTGGAGTTTATGAATTCCGGAAAGCGTTGAGCTAAGCAGTTGGTACACAAGCAGTTTTCCCAGTTAATGGTGGGGTAGTTGAAGTTGCCCATTATTAGGGTGTTTGGTTGAACCCTGATATTTTCCAGTACATCAAGAAAAAAGGAGTGGGAATCCTGGGGCATGGTGGGGGATCTGTAGCAAGCTACAATTTGGATTGTAGTTTTGCCCAGAGTTAGTTGCACTTGGATAAACCCGGATGCATTATGCTGAGCAACTAGCCTGGAGGTGTGGATAGCCTTAATGAATATGGACACACCTCCACCTTTGGTGTTTCGGTCCAGGTTACATGGCCGAAAAGTGTATTATGAGTTATTGCCTGGTAGTGCAGGGGTGCTCTCTGGATCCTTGAACCAGGCCTCAGTCACTGCACAGATATCGATGTTCTCCATTTTAAGGAGTGCATTGAGTGAGTGCATTTTGAGATTTAGACTTCTAGCATTGAATAGAATTACCCTCAGTTTTTGCTTGCCTGTTCCTGTTATGGTGGCAAATTTGTTATTTAAACCTTGCCTAAAAAAGGCACTAAAGGGGCAGCAAGAGCCTTAGCCAGTATCCGGAATCCCAGGGGTGACAGGTGCAGGCCATCTGTGGTGATCTCTAGCTGCCATCAGAAGACAGCTGTCAGATTAGACCTCAAATGCTACTGCTTCCTGTTTCCCCTATAGGAGGGGATCACTGCCATCTGCTGAACTGATCATTATATGTATTACAAAACTACATTTGGTACCTGCTCTTTGAAGAAACTTGATGCAATTGGCTATCAAGGTCTTCCCTTTCTTTCCATTCTTTCCATGTGGGCTTGGACCTCTGGGATGGAAATCTCTAGACTACAGAAGGGCACACTCATGAAAGTCATCTTCACATACTCAACAAAGGTGAAGTGAGGCATAATTTAAAGCAGTAAGGTGTCTGCATTTAACCCTGGCAATGAAATCTTCCACATTAAAAGCAATTTGCTTCAACATGTCTGGTGATTGTCAACAGCATAGTCTCCTCAGCAATATGATAGAAAATTCCACTATGTCTCAAAATAGGAAAGCACCCTCAATACATTGGAAGAAGATGCAAAGACATGTTTCACAAATTGTCAAAGTCTCAACACCCTTTACTGGACAGCTAAATTTCAAGACACTGAGATGTGGGTGTCCATTTAAGATCAGTTGCGGAGGCCACTTTATCTAGCCTAGCAGTTCCATACAGAAATGTTTGACCTCTAGGAGGATGTAAGAACCACTCAGTCTTCCAAAGCACACTAGTCACTTTGTCTGGAGAAGCCCAAGGAACTTTGATTCATAGTTTCTGAAGAAGGAAACACAACCTAGGAAAACTTCTTTGAGGAGTGAAAAGCTCTTTAGGGAGTTTACTTTGGAGAAATCAGCAGGTCAGCTGGACATTCCATCATCTGATACTTAATCTACATAGGTTATTGGCGAGGGGGGAGTGCAGGATAGTCAGTGTCCTATCTCCTGCAATCTACACTGGAAATAGAGACTCCAAATGTAAGTCAATGTGCTTCTTCTTGCACTGTCTCTTCCTTAAAGGAAGAAAGTTCACCAAAGAAGTAGAAGAACATCATCCTCACTCACATATGTATAATCAGAATCTCTGAGAATATATTGGGAAAGCAATTATTTTCAGAAGAAAGAGCATGATAAGGGGATGAGTCCTGGGACAAAGTCTGGACACCTGCATCATTTGTAGCTGCAGCATTCCTCATAGCAGAAGGCTGTAGGAACAGTGTTGAGGCTTGAAGAGATCACAAAGTTACAAACCTCATCCTTGGTACTCCCATCACTAGAACTATAAAAACTAATGCCACCAGTGCTGAAGGAGAGAAAAAAAACATCGGCAGCATCCAGTCCCTGTCCCTAACCGAGGAGGCATGGGCTTTGTCCTCAGCCAACATATGAATGCCAAAGTCAAAAACTCCATTATCAATACTAGCTGTCTCATCGATAATGACTGTTCTGGTGTGTTTCCAAAAAGGCGGTCTGGAGGAATGCCAGATAATATAGTAGTACCCATCAGAGATGATACCATGCTCACCCATCCCAGCTTTAGGAGACTGATTCCACAAGCTTTGAAACTGGGAAGACAGATTCCAAATACTAAAGATTACAACAGCATAAGAATAGGAGTAGAAGACCTAGTCTGACCAGGAGGAGCTAGATTTCATTCAACCTTTGCTGCACCAAAACAACTGACCCAACAAAAAAACATTATTTAAATTGATAAGTGGGGGTATGGGGGGGGGGGCACCTTGAGTTTGGGACCTTGGGGCTGAAGACTTTGAAATAATGCTAACTTCTTTGTCAGACACTGATTCAACTGATGATGAGGCTGGAAGAGGAACAGAATGACCCAGTCTACAAAAGCAGTAGGAGGAACCAGAAAACTGTGAACGGGGAGTCCACTGTCCACCACACTAACCACTGAATTGCAAACATCTTAAAATCAGAAGAAAGCTTCTGATGCTTCCTGTGTATCGTGTACCATTTGACATCAAAGGTTGAAGTCAAAGATTTTCTTTTCCTTTTATCTTCAGACACAGAATGAGAGAATATTGCCAAAACAGAGGTCAATGGAAGATGAGAACTTGGAGCTGATTAGCCAAGGCAAAGAATAACACAGAACGTAGGTTGTCCCCTTTAATGGTGATGGACATCAGGGTGGGGTAGGAATCCTTTGCAAATATCACAACAGCTGTTATTATGACCTTTCCATAAACAAGAAAAAGAAGCACGAACTATGTAGCGCAATAATTTAATAATTCAAAACAACAACATTTTCAGGTTAAAAACCCTTCATCAGTGTTGTTTTTAACCTGAAAGTGTTGTCGTTTCAAAGTATTAAATTATTGCGCTACACAGTTCGTGCTTCTTTTTATTGTGCTTACTATCCGAGCTGCGTTTTACTTGATTTCCTGGTTGGTCTAATATCTTTCCATAAACAAGACAGATCTTGAAGCAGGAGTTCTCTCTCACAGGGGCATTTATAGAAGCCATACTCTATGTTTAAAAGAAAGGAGAAAACCAACCTAAAAAGCAAAGGGTCAGTTATAACAGTAATCCAAACAGGTAGTGCCAAAAAGTTGGAAACTGGACAGAAAACAACAAAAAAAGCGGTCAGCAATATACGCACCTCCAAAACAAGCAAATATGGAAATCAGAGTAAAAGAAAAAAACACCATTCGAACTGTGAGGCAAAAAAAAAAAAAACAACACTGGACTACATGAGTACAAGGAAAAACAGATGTGGCAGGGAAGAAAAGACAATTGGAAATACCTTAAAAACTCCAGAAATTTGTCACAGAGAAAAATAACAGGAAAATAACTTAAGCAAGATCACAACATAATCAAATAATATTTCAAAAATCTGCACAGAAATAACTGAAGAGAGTCCTCAGCTACATTATAGTGAAGCATAGCAACAAAGATTGTGAGAACTGGCATAGTGTGGTGTAATAGGAGATTGAGGGGGAATGTTTGCAACCTGGAAAATACTTTAAGTGCTGAATGATCATAATGTCCATGGTCTCAGTTTTACATGTCACCACGATACGGTCCCATTCCTATCAGATCATAATTTGTGGTAATCACTATATTTTACCATTTTGCAAACTCAGATTAAATTTCTGAAACTGTGCAAAATCTATCACCTGAAAGGAAAGTAAATAAGTCTAAATTCAGAAGAATGAAAGCAGAAGAGAAATATGAGACAGCAAAAGATTTTACCATCTTCTTTCGCTAATGTGAACACAACTATGGAGCGAGAAGGACTAATTTGCAATAAAAAAAGGATTTTTGTTTACTATTATAGCACTGAAATTCAGTGAAGACAGTGATACTGTATTCAGTGCTACACTGGAACTTATCTGCTAAGAAAAAATAATTTGACATACCATTTTGTAGACTATTGGATGGAGGATTTACTGGTAGATCAGTGCAAGCAGTTGTTCCCCATGTCTCAGCAAATATTTCAGGATTTTGTTCTGTCATGTTATGCAGAGAAAGGTAGTCATCACTGCTTTTGCCATTGAATGTGCCACACAATCCTAAATAAGAGAAAAAAATAGTAAAACAATGGCATCTTATAGAAAGTGAATTACAATTCATCCAGCAGCTTATATATTATGTTTGGTTTGTTTAGGACTTTAATATATAGAAGTATAGTATAATACAAAATCAACGCATGCTCCTTATCTGAGAAATTCAGCATTTTTCTGTTTTAAACAAGAAACACATATAATAATCTTACCTCATTTTAAAAATAAATGCTTTTTTGTTTGCTGTTCCTCTCCTGTTATCAAAAAGATAATTTCCTAGAGTAGCTGAATTCTCACAGGTTAATAT
>NC_056745.1:1062173508-1062301008 GCF_019279795.1 Protopterus annectens
AGCCTGACTAGCTTGGCCTGCAAGGCTATGGAGCACATCATCATGGAACTCATTAACAGAGACATTGGGAACCTCCAAACACTGGACCCTAAACAGTTTGGCTTTGTTAAGGGCAGATCATACCTCCTAAACCTGGTGGACTTCTTTGAGACAGTTACTAAGGCTATAGATGATGGAAAGGTGGTACACACAGTCTACCTAGACCTCGCTAAGGCCTTTGACACCATTCCCCATTCTGTTATTATAGACAAGCTTACCAGCCTGAACATAAACCCCTATGTCACATGATGGGTTGCCAACTGGCTCATGGACAGAACCCACATGGTGAGAGTTGCGGGAGCTAGGTCCATCTCTAAACCGGTTACAAGTGGTATTCCCCAGGGCTCAGTCCTAGGACCCCTCCTGTTTGGCATATACTTCTCAGAGGTACAGGCAAGCACAGGAGGACTATGGCTAACCAAGTTTGCAGACGACTGCAAACTAGGGGCTATAATTGACTCTCTGGCTGACACAGACATCCTCCAAAAGGGTCTAACTGAGACAGATTCCTGGTGTCAAAATCATGGCCTCAAGCTAAATGCCAAAAAGTGCATAATCATCCCCTTTGGAAAAAACAAAGTACCCACAAACTACCACATAGTCCCCTAAATACGGAAGACATAATAAGGGATCTGGGGACCCAAGTAGATAGTAATCTCACCTTTGATAATCATATTGCCAAAGTGGTAAGAAAATCCTTCTATGTGGCCCACCTAATCACAAAAGGGTTCGCATCCAGATGAAAAGAGGTCATTGTGCCCCTCTACTCATCACTCATCAGACCTACCTTAGAGTACAACGCCCCATTTGGGATGTAACTTACAGGACACCTGCAACAGCTGGAAAGATCACAGAAGTTCCTTACCAAGAGGATCAATGGCCTCAAACAGATGCCCTATGCAGATCGACTGAAGAAACTCCAGTTGTACCCAGTTGCATACCGCCTACTCAGAGGTGATCTCTGCTTGACATACAAGGCCATGTCCAACCCAGAATTTATGGACATGCTCCAGCTAAAGAAAACCTTATCCCCTCGAGCCACACACTCTAGGGATCTAAAACTCACCAGAACAATAAATAGAACATACTGGAGGGATAGATTCCTGTCCCAGAGACTTCCCATGCTTTGGAACAAGATCTCAATCTACATTAGGCAGAGATCCTCGCTAACACTCTTCAAAATAAACCTTAACGAGTGGATGGGAAACAGAAAGTTTACCTCGGAGATCATTTCAGTGGCTCTGCTGGACAGACGCACAGAGAACTAATCTAAGGGGATGGCAAAAGCCAACACATTCTGGATAGGCTTATAAATGCCTTTGGGCAGATAGCCTAGTGCCCACCTATGAACCTATGAGCTTATGCAACCAGCTTATAGTACGTTTTTTTATTTTTTTTCCCTTAATAGAATTGAATTGTACAGGTTATAGGTCACATTAAAGGTGGGAAAAGTTTTGAAGTGATTTTTTTTTGTGGTCTCATTTTTTATATCAGAAAAACCTGGCATTTAACAGGGGTGTTTACACTTTTATATCCACCGTATATACAGATAGCTAGATATATGGATCTATGTCACTACATGGCGAGAAGATATGAAAACATTTCCGAAAAATCTAAAATTAGAAAAAAACACCAAAAAACACAAAAATCAATCTTTTTTATGTTTTTGCAGGAGGGCAAGCCTCCCTCCACCCCCACACCCCCTGCAAATTAAATATACCAACTCCAAGATTGCACTACATTGAGGAAAACAGTAAATTTTCTGATCCTCATTGTACCGCGATCTCCATTCGAAAGCTTTGCATTTTTAGAACTTCAATGATATCATCTCACCGATATGAATTTCAAGTTTCTGAAAACTCGATAAACTTGTAGGGATCCATATAAATATATATATATATATATATATATATATATATATATATATATATATATATATATATATATATATATATATATATATATATATATATATATATATATATATATATATATATATACACACACACACACACACACACACACACACACATACACACACACACACACACACACACACACACATATATATATATATATATATATATATATATATATATATATATATATATATATATATATATATATATATATATGGTCTACCTGACATGTCGACAGTTCATATAATCGACACTCATTTGGTCGACAGTTCATTTGGTCGACAAGCAGATTTGCCCCCTTCCCCAATGTTGTGCAACCCTGGAATTGATATATATAGTTGGGGGGTGTGGGGGGCACAGCCCCCCACATTGAGGGGTAAAGTCCCTACCTAAAATGCTTGTCGATCAAATGAACTGTCGACCAAATAAATTGTCGACCATATGAACTGTCGACCATGTCAGGTAGACCCATATATATATATATATATATATATATATATATATATATATATATATGGGTCTACTCTGAAACGTCTAAAACCCATAACATCTAATTTCATAACAGTGTGGCCAGAACATCTAAAACCCAAAACATCTAAAACCCATAACATCAAATTTCATCTAACACTACAAATCACAAGAAAATAACATCCCCTCCACATATAATGACATCAAACTACCAAGTACACGTTTAACTACGTTTCCGCCCCCACACCCCCCGAAAATTAAATATACCAACTCCAAGATCGCAATACAGTGGGAAAAAGTTAATATCCTAACCCCACTGTATCAAGCCCGCCTGTAGAAGTGTTGTAAAAAGTGCGTTTGGTAGTTTGGTGTCCTTATATGTCATTATATGTGGATTAAGATCAGGTTTATGATCATAACCACAGTATAGCCTTGACATCTGAGAAGTAGATACCAAACAAAAACTGGTGCAACAAGGACCCGTGGATTATTCATCTGGTGACTGGTCTCTTGATGGAGGTGGTCTTTGAATCCTGACTTTTTGGGTTCTATTTGTGAGCCAGGTAACAATTCACAGAGTTATGTAGGAATTTTTGCCTACTTCTGAGAGTTTGTCAGCAATACCTGAGTTGGGTATTGCATCAAATGTCTTGGTCAGGTATAGGTAGGTGGCATGCTCCATTTTACCCTCATCTATAGCCATGGTGACCCTCCTGAAAAAGTCTACCAGGTTACATAGGACAGATATTCTCTTAACGTATTAACTGGACATGCTGTTATATCAATTCCAAATAAAAACAAGTAATGAAAAAAGTTAAAAACAGTAACTGCTGAAACGCCAGGATCTTTTTAGTATAAAATATTGGAATAAAAATTAATGTTGAGTCTGCAAAATTATTGCAAATTTATTAAAATAAAATAAAATCAAAACATTTTTACTATTCATATTAAATAATAAATATGTAATGATGTCTTAATAGAATGTTGTGTGTGTTCCTTGATAAAATGTTAAGAATGAAGTTAAAAAAAATGTTGCCGGACAGTCTTTTAAAAAATGAATGAATCAATCAAGTTAAATGAAATTAAATGTAATTTTACCTACCAGAAAAGATATAATTAGATTATTAGAAAAAAACATGTAAAAACTATCAAACCGTAAACCTAAAAGGATGGAAAACATGAAGTGTACAACAATGGATGTATATAAAATTGTGCAATACTTTGTTTAATGTAAATGTATAAAAAATGTAAAATATATAAAAATAAAAAAAATGTATATAAAATAATAAATATAATATATATATTAAATATATATAATATATATACAATCAAAATATAACACAAATTAATGACATGGCCATACCTCCAACAATGACCCTTATGTTTATTCTCTTAACAAAGCTTAATCGGAATAGTTCAGTGTCTGTAAGGTGGCAGTGTCCTTGTTGATTATTCCCACAATAATTTGTTTCATGGCTTTGCATATTAGACTTGTCAGACTGATGGGTTTATAGTTCCCAGGGTCAATTCCACCCTTATGAAGAGGGATAACTGTTATGACTCTCCATTAATCTGGCACATAACCTGTTTTGAGGATGCAGTTGCAGAATGCCTCAAGTCAGCCTGTTAGGTCATGTTTTATGCTATTTAGGAGGCAACCAGGGATATTATCGGGACCCATATAAGCAGTAATTTTGGCCTTAGTGAGCACCTCTGGGATCTGCTCCCTGTTGGTATTTGGGGTGACATACTAGAAGAGATTTCACATGGGGTAGTAGGAAGTGGATATAAAGTGAGAGCTAAATTTATCAACTAATAGATTTGTTATTTCACCATGGTCAGTGAAGGCTGTGCTCTGAATGTGGCAGTCAGACAAATGTTCAGAAGTGCTGGTATGGCCAATAAGGGAAGGGACCCAAAAGCCTAAGTTTTACATACCACCTCTGCCAAAGGAGTGACATCAACCATTAGAGTTTTCTCCATTGCCTTGGGATGGGGGCTGTCACCAGAAGTGTCAGTAGCAAACCTTTCTGACTTGCAGAACTATAGTTTATTCCCTCCCTTTTGGTTCTGGAGAATGTCCTCTGAGGGGTAGAAAATTAGATCCCTATGCCACTTCCTTCTTAGTTCTGGATAGTGTCACTTTAACTTTTGGTCTGAAGAGTATCAAGCCATCACTGCTCCACAAAGTCACAGAGGTGCTTCCAGACATGCCTCTTAATGGTTATGACAATGCCTCAGCTCTAGAAATGGTTTGTGTCTCACTGTAAATGAGACACATACAGACATTTGACAGGGATTAAAGGGTAACCAATTGAGAGTCAACAGACTTCCTCTACTCTGCAGATAATGAACCTGATAGAAAATTGAAAAGCTCCTTGGTCAAATCAATCTGGAAGCACTTTATGTGTGCCAATAGTTCAGTGCCCTGAGTGCAAAGGACTCTGAAATATAGACTCACTTTTCAAACCCATCTAGCATCCAAGACTCCCTGTTAGAGGAACTGACAGTGGAACATTCTTCATCAAGATACTTTTTGTTGACCACAAACACCACCACCATCATAGAATCAATGGCAGGACCCTTGTTCCAATAAAGATGATCCTTCAGAAAAACTAGAAACTTGTGAGGTTTACATAGAATTGGTTCAGTCACACCCATATCCTTCCATGACTACTCACTGATTTAGATCAACCATCTTGTCTGCAGGAGGGGCCATCCAAGAAGTAGACAGGCCAGTACCAAAAGCATTAAGAATACTGCCTTGTCCTGTGATGGGGCATCTAAGTACAATCCCACTTTCTGTCTAAGTAGTTCCAGGATTTCAACAAATGAGATAACATCAAGAGGGGATCTGGGGGATATATCCCCACATTGAAGTCAATACCTTTAGGTAAGGACTCCTGAGAGGAGTTAATGTACCTCCTGTTGTACACATTCTTATAATGAACCTACCCAGAGGGGGGTTCTGGGGATGACTTGTAAACTTAATGGTTGAGCTCAAAGTGGACAGATTCAAGACTTTTTCAGGCTGGTTGTCATGAAGAGATAGATAAAATAGGACCAAGACCCAGGATACTCCTGTGGGGTGGGATGTATTCAAGCTGGACAGACACGATCACTCCCTAGAACTCTCATGAAAGCTTGAAAGGCCTAGCTTAAGACAGGATCATAGATCTGCCCTGTGGGAGCCATAGCAACCAACAAGGATTGCCCATGGTGTCCACTCGACTCAGCTCCAAGCTGTCTTGTGCCAAAGCTCCAGGGAGGAGTGATAGCTCTGAGAACCTTGGACTTCAGCCAGACTCCCCAGGTCTGATGCTAACACTGCAGCTCTGAGATCCCCTAGGTCTACGCTAATCAGAGCCAATTAGATCAGAGATACCACCAGAGTCGATAAAAGACCAAGTTTTCAGAACTGGAATAGACATACCCCAAGGGATGCCCAAATTCAGCAGCCCTAAATCCAAATGACAGATTTCAGGAAGAGAAATAATTGGATGAGGAGATGGTCCCATGGTCCCAACATTGAATGGGGTCAGGGCTAGGGTAAAAAGCCCTACATGGATTTGAGTACTGAGGAAACTTCTCATCATTCCAACTGCATCTGCTTCTTAAAGGCTTACTGGAAGACTGCACAGATTATAGTGAAGAAGCAGTGGAGGATTGCCTGGAAATGAGATGGTTAGGCCTTTCCTGGAGGACTGGAGATTGCTGGCTTGGAATGGAAAAATGAGGTTCCAGCAAGGCAGGAGTGCTGCAGCCAATGAATATAGGTTCCATTGCTGGAGTCAGATCCACAGACAGAGAATTTTTTGGAGGCCAGAGCCAAGGAAGGTGAGCAATCCATCAACCACTTTTTCATTCTGTTGACTTCTTTTCTTTTTCCTTGAGCTTGTTGTGGCTCTTTTCAGACCTGCTTTTGTCAGCAGAATTTTTTGTAGGATGAGAAACAACTAAAGAAGCAGTGGATTGAGAAGGGGGCACTTCACCCGTGGAGGCAGGGAGGAACCCTTGATAAGTAATTTGTTCCTCCTTTCCACAAGTGCCTTATGACAAAAGCAATGCAATCAGGGCATTGTTTATCCAGATAGGCAGCTCCTAAACAATAAATGCACTTGGCATGTGCACCAAGTTGGGTTTAAATTAAGTTAGCTTTCTAACATGAGCTGAGGAAAACAGGGCAACAGAAAGGGTGATAAACAGAAAAAAAAGTGTTTTATTTGATAAGGGAAGGCATAAACATGAAGAAAAAGACAATGACACATGAAAAGATGATAAGACAAAGATACCACCAAGTGAAAAAACTTGACTTATCTTTGACCCAGCCCAAATAAAGTAAATTGTGTCTGTAGCAAATGAGTGGCAAACAAGGTGTGAGGTAACTCTCTTCTTGCAGAGGGTTATGGGTAAGGGAAGGAGGCTGTGCATCAGATTCAAAGTCTGAGAGTAGCCAAATCTAGATCTGAGTTGGAAGCAATAATCCATCCATTGAGGAATGGATGGAAAAGGCAACATCGGATCTATTTTTTATGTTAAGAACCTTAAGTAATCCAGGTTCACCAGTTCAAATGCAGCAAGCCTCTCTAACACAAAATAAAGATCACAAGGGGGAAAACAGTTTTCTTGGAAACCTCTTATGCAATACCCTTTCAAAAAAATTGACATGAGAATGCATTGAAAGATCCATGGACATATATGCTGATATGACAAATACATAAGCCTTGACAGAGAGGAGATAAAGGCCATAGGATAGTCGCTCAAACAAATATGGTTAAGTCAAAGACTGGCTATCACTGAATGAGTGTTGATTATGTTGTTGGCACCAACTAGAAAACCTTTTCCATTTACTAATATAAAATTTTCTAGTAGCAGGCGTTCTTGTCTCCATTAGTACCTGCTGCATGTCCTCAGTAAACAGATGCCTAAACAGACATTCAGACAGCCAAATGAAGTTGATTGATGTTGAGGTGTATCAAACAATGATTTTGAGTGAGAAGATCCATTCTGTTAGGAAGCTTGTGGTAATTGCCACTGTTCAGTTCTGAAAGAATGAAGAATCACTGTTACCTGAGCCAGAAGTAAATAATCACAATTATCTTTGGGGATTTATTCTGAATTGTTAGAGGCTGTGATGCCCCTGCACTGGCCTAGTAATCAAGAAGCCTCAATCCTCACCACTAGCACCATTGAGGGATGTGCACATTGGGAGGATGACAAGTACACACACAGTAAAGTACAATTTCCTTTAAGAGCACAGAGAGATCACAGTAAGTCTGGGGCTGGTTTCTCCCTCTCTTTCCAGATCCCAATAAGACTTCCCACTGACACAGCTATAGGGTTCAGATCTCAGCCAAGTGATCAAGCCAAAATCTCCAGCACCCTCTCTGTCCAACCAGTCCTTCGTGTCCCTGCCCAAGTGCCTGGCACAAACACACACACACTTTGAGATTTGATTTATATACAAACACATAAACACTCCTGAAGATGGCTGGCACAGGTTCACTAGCTATGCCCCTTTCTGCCCAGACTATAAGGTAATAATCAATTCCACCAGTCAGCTCTTTATCAGCTACTATAAGGCCCTTTTCAAAGGGTGACCAATTCTGCTGTGAAATTTTACTATTATCCAAATGGTAAGTGTGACCAAACTAAGGCTATTCAAGAGTGGCCTGTACAGTGTTGGCAAATACATATGCAAGTACTCTAAAAACTTAAATATCTTTAAACAAACCAGCCACAATTAAAAGGTTTAAATATATTTAATAATAAATAATAAAAGAACAAGACAATATTCAATAACTCAACACAGTGACTACAGAGTTCAGATTCACAGGAAATACTTTAAAACAACATTGCAGAGCAGTCTCACATAACTACAGAAAATATCTAAACTAATCTTGCTATATTTCTATCTCTCTAAGAGAGAAACTATGATCTAAATCTTACTTACAGAGCAAGGCAAATACAAGTGGTGAATGGATGTTTGCAGGTCCACAGACAAGATACAAAATGCACTGACTCACTCTTCTCTTAAATTACTATCAAATATTTCTGCTAGGTTATCTCAGATTACATCATTCTTGTCACCTCTGCCTTTAGTTCCTAGGCTAACAGGAACTTAAAATATAACACATCTATGTCAAAAATACTTAGCTCTTAGAAGCTTGCCTGGAACTGGAAGTCATAAAATTGTTGAACACTTTTACCTTGGAAACCTATAATTATTTATATTTCCAGACAATAGAATTTCTAGCTGCAGACATTATGTCTCCCAGCTGAGATAACCACCATCATAAATAATTCAACTTATTTTCTTAGAGATTTGCTCTTTTCCAGTAGGGTGCACTGTGGTTACATTCTTGAAGCTGAGCACATAACATACAGTTTTCTTACATTTGTAAGACAAGCATACAAACCATATTACTACTCACAAATAACACATAATTATTTACAAATTTCCAGCTAGCTGGGCTGGCAGCCTTCATAGAGGTACCCTGTATATCAATGGAAAGGGTGGAAAAGTATACAAGAACATTCCTGTACAAGGAAAAGGAAAGGCATCTGTATTCCAGAACTTCTTGCATAGAGTCCTGGAGCAGAATCTTGCTAGATGATTGTTTAGATCAAAGGCAAATAAGTCAACGTGAGGAACTTTACACAGATGGATCAAATATTGGAAGACCCCCGATCTAGGTTCCATTCATGAGGATCTTCAGTTGTCCTTCTCAGCTTGTCTACTACACAGTTTTTCTCTCAGAGAATGTAGGATGCCTGTAGAGTGAGATTGAGCTATAAAGCTATTTCCTAAGACAGCATGTCTAGTCTGCAAAAGGGGTATGACCTGGTTCTCCCTTGCTTGTTGATGTATCACATGACTGTGGTATTGTCTGTAACAACATGAAGAGGTCCTGGTGACCTAAGATATTTGAGAGAGTTCAGAGCCTTGATTATGGCAAGCATCTATTTTATATTTATTTATGCTTGAATTAGTCCTTGGTGTCCCACATACCTCATACTTTTATCACTTCTGAAACTGTGCTCCAAGCAAAGTCTGAGGCATCTGTGGGGATTGCCAGGGGTATCATGAGAATCATAGATGCCATTAGAGCATAAATCTTGAGGTATCTCCAGACAGTGACTGAAGTCTGAGTGGAAAACCTTATACATAGATCGAGATAGAGATTTATTTTTCCTGTGGAAGAAAAGCTCTTTGAACTGAAGTGTCTAGTTGACACCCTAGGAACACAATCCTGTGTGAAGGAGCCAACTTGTATTAGAAATCTCTTGCCCATGTGAGAGATTCCTGCCACTTCAAAAAATGACACTGCAAAGATATGCAAGTCATCTAAATATGGAAAAATGTAGATACAGTATAGCCTACAATGAGTTGTAACTGGACCTAGATATTTTGTGAACTCTCCCTTGTTGCAGTGGATAGTCCAAAGGGTAAGGTAGAGAACTGATAATGTGATCCAGACACACAAAACCATAAGAAATGCCTTAAGTCTGGATAAACAGGGATGTGCTGATGAAGTAACTTTTAAATCTAGTGTTACCAGGAAACTTGAGTGAAGAAAAGAGGTAACAGATTGTGACGTGTCATCATTTTAACTTGAGCACTATCACAGGTTTAGGAAAGAATGATCCAGAACTGGTCTCCAAGCATTTTCTTTCTTTGGCACTAAAATGTCCTTGAATAAAAACTTTTCCCCACCTAGGAATGAATAAATGGTTCTGTGACTCACTAGGACAGCATGTGATGAAGAATAGCTGGAAATATAAGAGCTTACTCTGGTAGATGAGGAATTACTTGGTGGAATGGAGAAACTTCATCCCACTGACATCTGTAACCTTGATGAATGATCTTCAGAACCCATTTATCAAAAACTATCTGTTGCCAAACAGAAAAATGGAGACTCAGACTTTCTGATAGGGAAAGGAGGCTGCCAGGGTGGGGTGGAGGACAAGATCCCCTAAAAAGTCATTCTGACTTGTTTGACTGTCCTTTTTTTTTGGGGGGGGGGTTTCCTGAATTCTTTTTGCAACACTTTTGCCGTTACTTCTTAAATGTCCATTTACCTGTATTTTCTTGAGACTGCTTTTTTCTGAAACTGGATGAAAGGTTAGGATATCCCTTTGAAAATTTGGAAAAGAAGGGCTGAAAAATAGAGATTCCATGTATAAACATGACTGTTTCATCACACTTTGTGATTACCTCTGCAGCAGGGGAAGCAAAACTTAATCTCATCCCAAAGTAGAATTTAAAATCTCATTTTTACATCATCTGGGAGGTTCAGAGAATGCAGTCAGGCAAACCTCCTTATAACAGTATCAGTGGCAGTAAACCTGGAAGAAGTATCAACTGAGTCATGCACGCACACACACACTCTAAACAATGACTAATGACTTGTACAACTGAAGAAACTACATTTAAAGCAGACTTTTCCTCAAAAGCAGAAACTGCAGACAAAACATTATAACATATGAACCTGACAAATCAAAATTCTGCAAATCAGAATTGCAGTAGCATACAATATTTTCTCCTTACTTATCAATAATCATCCCATCCTTATCAGAAAGAGTAGGCATGGAATTAATTAAATGTTTAGCAGCAACAGGATTAATGAAAGCTACAGCTGTTGCTCAAGTTTGAGAAGAGTGTATTAAAAAAGACTGAGGAACTCATCCATTCTATCTGCCTTTTTAAGACAGCTGGCGGACTATCGTAAAATTGTAGTTAGTGATGTACTCATCCTCCAGAGCTGACAGAATTAGAGTAATGGGCTGAGTTTCTGGAAATTCCTTCTGTAACAGCTCACAGTATTTTCTGAGGGACTGAAAAACCTCTGTGTTATCCCACTGAAAACTCTGTTACATTCTGTAAATAGCTGAAAAAAGAGAAAGAGAATACCCCACAGGGAAAATCAAATCTGAGCCCTCCTCTTAGTCTGAATTATAAAGCTGGGGAGAAAACCCTATATCTGCCCCTTCATCTTCCAGTCCAGATTCAGCATTTGAAATCTTTTCAGGAAAAGAGTTATCCCTATTTTTTGCCATTAACCACCTTACAAGAAGGATCAACAGCCTGAATTAAACCCTGAGACAGATCCAGTAAACTACTCTTGTCTAAGGACATTTGAGGAGTAGTTGATACATATTTAATTTTCTGTTTCTTTTAACAGGAAAATATGGTGGACAGTGTTATTAATGAAAGCAGCAGCTTCCCCAGGGATGGCACAACATTCTAACAAAGCAGGGAAGCTTTCTCTGCTCCCTCTCCTAGGAGTGACGAGTGACTCTCTCTTGCCCACTGACAGGTCCCCAACAGCCACAGGCAGCAATGTTAAGCAGCAGTCCATAGTTGCTGTTGGTGGTACATCAGAGGGATCTGGGGTAAAAGATAAGTGGTCTGAGGTGCATACAACTGCCACAGCAGAGTCACCCACATGTGGCTGAATCAAATCCCTTGCCTGATGTGGTGGCAAAGGCTGTTTGGTTAACTTTTTCTTTTTTTAGCTGGAAGAAAGACCAACCATGTGACCGGTAGTGTATTCCATGGACAAGGTGAAAATGATGCCTCTTTCCTAGAAAAGCAAGCTGAAAAAGCAAGCAAAGATGTAAAGTCTTTAAAAGTTACCTTTTATCACACAAAACACAGTTATAAAAGTACTTTACAACACCTTGCCAGCTCCAAAACATAAAAACACAATTTGTCCACAGGGAAAAAAATGGTTTTCGATTACTTTAAACAACTAATAAACTGACAAATGCAATCTCGTTTAAAAGATAATATAGTCTTGTGACTCTCCTTCAAAATACAGACTCTTAAGTAAAAATTACTTTCCTAAACAGGAACGTATTAATAAACAAGCAATTTTAAAAATGGAGGTTTTTTTTCCCAAAGGGAACTCACCTGCCTAGCAAGGAAAAAGGACTTGGCACCCATACTTGTCTTTTTAGTTGGTTCAACTTGAGCTGACTGAGATTTGGGTGCATGGAAAGTGCTCTGTATCTTTTGAAGTTGTCTGTCTGTTATATCCTTGACAAGATATGACCAATATAGCTAAGGCTACCGCAGCAGTGATCAATATGATGAAATTTAGATGTGACAGCTGCAGGTCTCTGAGAGATTATAAGGCCCAAAGGCCTTGCACATAGCACAATCTGCAGAACGATGCTTTTTCTCTTAAATATATAACACATATCTCGTGTGTCTGAGTTGGAATTCTATGGACACATTTCTGTCAATTATTGAAACTTTTCCCGTTATCTTTATTGAGAAATTCCATACATGAGTCAAATAATATTTTTAGAGTATATAAACAGACTTGACACACAGCACAATTGAATAATTAGTGACATCTTAAAGAGATACTAAGATGAAAACTATTGCCTAACCACTAACATTTTACACTATACAAACATCTACGTAGAGATAAACTCGTAGCTATAATTACCAATCTCAGGAATGGAAGCAGAATAGTGGAGACAGAAGGAATGCACCATGCTGAGTAGGATAAAGTAAAAAACTATAACACAGATACATTTCTGCAAAGATAAAGAAAAAAAGTGGCTGAACAAAGAGAGAATATTAAATTTATCCTATGATCCAAAAATGTATTTTTTTTAAGAAAATGAGGAGGAGCACTTAAATTTATGAAGTTTGTGCCAGTATGCTTGGCAGCAAACAAGATCTAAGTATCTTCACTAACAAAGGCAGTATGGTAAAATATTTCTTAAAGGGGATGAAGGCTGGAGCACAAGTTCTTCAGGAAAAGATTCAACTAGCAGCTTGAGGACCCGAAGTTGATTCAGATGGATGAAATGAAGAGCATTCACACATTAACTCTCCATGACTCTCAGACTGGCATGGCTGAAACAAAAAAAATCTTTTAAAATAAACTCTTATGTAGATGATATCCTGCTGTCCAATCAAGATCTCAGTCACTTTCTACCAGGTTCAATGCAAACATTTCAAATAGCTGATTTTGGGTTTACACTCATGCATTAACTTACCACAACTGTCAAAAGTACAGTTGTGTAAGTAAACTTACCATTTACCATAAGAGTAGATAATTGAATGATCATTGCTGCAGTAAGCTGGCCAACTTCCAAAGCTTCAGGGAACTTACTGTGTGCCAAAACCATTAGTCAGCTCAAGGTGAGTTGACTAAAATACAGGTTTGGGCACCAAGTCCTTCAGAGCTTTCATATTAACTGAGACAGGGAGGCTGAGCTCCGACAGGACATTGTTAGTAACAACAAGAGAGAAAGAATCACACCCAGCACAAAAAAAGAGGAGGATGGAGGCAGCAGCTACCATTGCAGCGATCATTCAAATATCCACTGTTATGGCAAATTTGCTTATACAACTTTACAATGTTCATCGTAGTTATAACAGCTGCAGTAGCATAAGCTATATGGGTAGACTACCATAGCTTAGAACAACTGGTGGATGGGGAAGGTGTGACACTGCCAGTACAGCTATCTGGAATTTTGTAAATAATCATATGTCATTTGTGAATATTAATATGAGTCATATGCTTGTCTTAGAAATGTAAGAGAACTATATGTTATGAGTATATTAAACTACTGGTGAAGAAGTGTGTGTTTCACTGTATGTTATGTACTGAGCTTAAAGAATGTAACCACAGTGTACCCTATTGGAAAAGAAAAGAAATGTATATAAACTATATACCTTTGCAAATGTATGCTTTAATAGTAGAAGTTGGAACATACAGAGTTAACTTGCAAAACTTCAAGAAAATAAGTTGAAATTAAAAGCGTTTTACGATGTGCTATAAAAGTTAAGTTTCAATGCAGCAAGCAGACAGGATGTCTAGAGCTAGATGTTTTTCTATTGTCTTGGAGAAAAGTAATTACTATGTTTAAAATGTAAAGTGTTTTTATTGTTCTACAACTTTATAGCAGCCGCACAGTTCTGAAAGATATGTATGTTTCACAGAGGTGCTAAAAATGCTTGTGCTTTCTGACAATGGGGTAGCTTGGGAACTAAAGTCAGGTGACAAAAAGTGATGTCATCCCAGCTAACCAAGCAGTAATAGTTGATATTACCTTAAGAACTCTCCCAGAGAAAGACTGGGCATTTTTGTATTTTGACTTTCACCTGGAAACATCCATCTTCAGCACTTCTGCCTTGCTCTGTAAGTACGTCTAGGGTATAGTAATTTCTATTAGAGATAGGTAGGAATATAGTAAATGCTAGTTTAGATGTTTTCTGTATTTATTTGAGACTGCCCTGCAATGTTGTTTTAAAATATGTCCTTTGCTTCTAAATTCTGTAGTCACTGTGTTGTTTGAGTATTGTTTTGTTCTTTTATTATTTATTATTAAATATATTTAAACCTATCTTTGTGGCTGATATTTTTGAGACATATTTAAGCTCTTGGAGTACTTGCATATGTACTTGGTGACACTGTACAGGCCACTCCTAAATAGCCTTGGTCTTATTCACACTTACCATTTGGATAAGAGTAACATCACACAGTAGGATTGGTCACCCTTTGGGATGGGCCTTAAGTAGCTGATAAAGAGGAATCAGTGCCATTGATAATTACTTTATAGTCTGGGCAGGAGGGGGCATACCTAATAAATCTGTGCCAACCTTCCCCTGGATTGTCTGTGTGTTTGTATATCAATCAAATCTCAAAGTATGTATATGTCAGTTACTTGGGTAGGGACACAAAGCACTGGTTGGACAGAGAGGGTGCTGGAGCTCTTGATTTAACCCCTTAGCTGAGATCTTAACCCTATAGCTGTGCCATTGGGGAGTCTTACTGGAGATCTTGAGAAAACAGCCCCAGACTGAAAGTGATCTCTGTGTGCTCTTAAGGAAAATTGCATTTTACTGTGTGTATACTTATCATTCTCCCATTGTGTTTGTCCCTCACTGTTGCCACTGGTGGAGATTGAAGCTCCCTGATTACTGGGCCAGTGCAAGGGTGTCACATAAGGATCCAGGAGCCCCTAGAGAATGGTCTTGGCAAATCCTGACCTACACCTTGAAGAAATGTAATTTGTAGTTCATTGAGAAAGTATGCACAGAGAACCAAGCTGCTGCTTCTAGAATACTTCTAGAGTCCAATCCTTTCCAAAAAGCCATAGATGAATCCAAGGCCCTGGGACAGTATGCCTTGACCTTGCCTGGATTGGCTTTGTTGAAGTAGGAATAATAAAAGGTAATAACCTGAGACAACAACTTGGAAATAATAACAGGTTGGCCCTTTTTCTTACCTTCACAAGAAGTGAGCAACTGAATGGAAGTTCTGAGAGATTTTGTTCTTTCAAGATAGGACGTGTGCTGTCTGTGGACATCCAAGGTATGAAGTATCCTTTCTCCCTCATTTTTAGGTTCAGGGAAGAAAACAGGGAGATGGATAGTTTGACTTAAAGTAATCCTGGACACTACTTAAGGAATAAAAGAATGAATAGTTCTTTAAAAACCTCTATCTGTAGAAAATGAGAAAAGGTTATCACATCATAAGACCTTACAACTCAAATATTCATTTTGCAGAGGTTAGAGAAATCAGTAAAACTGTTTTCCATGTTAAGAATCTGAAGTCAGCCAGATAGGCTGGTTCAAATGGATTAAGTGATACATTCTGTAACATAAAATTAAGATCTCAAGGAAGTGCCACCAATTTTCTTTGAGATCTCTTATGCAATACCCCTATCAAAAACATTTTGACATGAGAATGCCTTGAAAGTGGGGGATGCATAGGTACATAGGTAGGTACTAGGCTATTGGCCCAAGGGCCTACATAAGCCTAGCCAGCAAGTTTCCATGGCTTATGCCACCAAGGAAAGTTATTTTCCTGTGCCACTGTCGAGCAGAGACACAGAAGTGATCCCCGGGGTGTATTTCCTATTTCCCATCTACTCATCAAGATTTTTCTCGAAGAGTGCTAATGAAGAACTTTGCTTGACATAGATAGGTAGCTTGTTCCACAGCATAGGAAGTCTCTGGGACAGGAATCTATCCCTCCAGCGTGTCCTGTTTATTGTGGTGACAAGGTTTAGGTCCCTAGAGCATGTAGCTTGGAGGGATTGTGATTTCTTTAGGTGTATCATGTCCAACAGCTCTGGATTTGACATAGCTTTATATGTTAGGCAGAGAAAACCTCAGAGTAGGCAATATGCTACGGAGTAAAGCTGGAGATTTTTGAGGCGGTCAGTGTAGGGCATTTGTCTGAGGCCAGTAATCCTCTTTGTGAGGTACTTATAGGTTCATAGGCTCATAGGTTGGTAACAAAACACAGAAACCTGATCTCTACCACGATGCAACCAGATAACAAGTTGAAATGCAGTCAGTGATCCATAAAGTAGGCCAATAAATGTAGTAACTGTATAAAAAAGTTCTTTAATCCAAATAACAGTGGGTATAGGTAAGCGCTTTCGCGTGGACATGCTTCCTCAGACAATGAATAACCCCACAAACAAAGTTTAAATAATAAAATAATTAAGAACTAACCTAATTTAGTTAATTACAACAATTAGCAGTTAAAAAGAAACTGTCAAGCAGCAATCAGAATGTTCCTGTTCTAAGAGTTTTTTTTGATGAACATATGCAACTTCAGCAGGTACATCATTACATAGTATCTAACTATAAAATACTTACAAAACAAATCTAATCTAACATAGTTATACATTCAAAGGATGTACAAAAAGTGCGTTCACATACTAATGAATGTAAAATTTCTGGCAACAGAAAAATCTCCGACTGCAAATCTATGAACTGTAGGTATTTAAGTAAAGGCACTAAATATATATGGTAGAAAGAAAAACTTCGGACTCAGCACGACAGTAAAATAAAAATTGAGAATTTATTTGGTAAGCGCTTTCGCGTACCTTTCAGTACGCTTCCTCAGACCATGTATGTATTTATTTACTTGTTTTACTTATATATTCTACATATTTTGTATTAACTGATTTAGTAATTCTACACATAATTTTATAATACTTGTTGTTATTTATAAATATTAGTATTTTGTATAGTTAATCTTTTACACTTGTGTATATATTTCACAAGTTTTAGCATTTTTTGAAAGCTAATTATTATAGCAGCTAGATAGCTTTGTTGTATGAATTAAAGCTGGTATAAAATCTTGCTTCGGTCTTGTATTGAAGCTAACTGCAACTGAAACTAGTTATATTCTAAATATGTTTACAGAATACATAGTAGCGAAGAGTACTTTTTTATTATTATCAGATAGCATTATTGCTATCTGTGTTTATTAAACAATGTTGCTGTTTTTTAGATATGACACTGACTGCAACTGAAGCTACTGGTACTTTAAGTACAGATACTAGCGTTTCACAAAAATTTTTTGTATACGTGTATATATCTTACAAGATTTCAGCAATTATTGCAGCGGTTAGTTAGTTAACTTTGATGTCTAAATCAAAGTTACACAAAACGTAACTTCTGTTTCGCAATGATACCAATTGTAACTGAAGCTACTTACATTCTAATGCACTAAAGAGCGTATAGTAACTAATAGCAACCAATATAAACATCAAATAGCATTACTGCTAGATCTGTAATAAGTAAAGGAATGTTGCTGTCTTTTAGATATGTTGCTTACCGCAACTGAAACTGAAGCGATCGGCTTTTTTAAACATCCTTGGTTTGTGAATAAATATGTATCATTCTTTATTGTAACACTATTACCTTTATAGCTATACAATTAAAAGCCTGAATTTATGACATATTATGCTTTAGAATCAGCTGCATAGTATTTAGTGCCTTTACTTAAATACCTACAGTTCGTAGATTTGCAGTCGGAGATTTTTCTGTTGCCAGAATTTTTACATTCATTAGTATGTGAACACACTTTTTGTACATCCTTTGAATGTATAACTATGTTAGATTAGATTTGTTTTGTAAGTATTTTATAGTTAGATACTATGTAATGATGTACCTGCTGAAGTTGCATATGTTCGTCAAAAAAAACTCTTAGAACAGGAACATTCTGATTGCTGCTTGACAGTTTCTTTTTAACTGCTAATTGTTGTAATTAACTAAATTAGGTTAGTTCTTAATTATTTTATTATTTAAACTTTGTTTGTGGGGTTATTCATTGTCTGAGGAAGCGTGGCTGTGTCCACGCGAAAGCGCTTACCTATACCCACTGTTATTTGGATTAAAGAACTTTTTTATACAGTTACTACGTTTATTGGCCTACTTTATGGATCACTGACTGCATTTCAACTTGTTATCTGGTTGCATCGTGGTAGAGATCAGGTTTCTGTGTTTTGTTACTGGATTTTGTTCTGTGTTTCCTGATCTCTTGGAGCTGCAGTTACCTCTTGATTTTTTGGAGCTCATAGGTTGGTACTAGGCTATCAGCCCTAGGGCCTATACAAGCCTAGCCATAACAATTCCCTGGCTATTTCTTCCCACATTATTTACTTTCCTGGACCCCTGTCTAGCAGGGCGACTGACGTTATCCTTGGGGTGAATTTCCTTTCTCCCATCCAATCGTCAAGGTTCCTCTTGAAGAGGTCCAAAGAGGCACTCTGCTTGACATGTATGGGCAATCTATTCCAGAGTCTGGGGAGTCTCTGGGTCAGGAACCTATGCCTCCAGCATGTTTTGTTTATTGTGATGACAAGGTTTAGATCCCTGGAGCATGTAGCTTTGAGGGATTGGGATTTCTTTAAGTGTAGCATGTCCAACAGCTCTGGGTTTGACATGGCCTTGTATGTTAAGCATAGATCGCCTCTGAGTAGACGATATGCAACAGAGTATAGCTGGAGTTTTTTAAGGCGGTCAGCATAGGGCATCTGCTTTAGGCCTGTGATTCTTTTAGTGACGTATTTCTGAGGCCTTTCCAGTTGTTGCAGATGTCTTGAGAGGTACATACCAAATGGGGCGTTGTATTCTATAATGGGTCTAATGAGGGATGAGTACAGTGGGACAATGACCTCCTTTTTTCTGGATGAAAAGCCCTTCGTGATAATGTGTGCCACATACAAGGATTTCCTGACTGTTGTGGCGATGTGGTTATCGAAGGTGAGACCACTGTCCACCTGTGTCCCTAAGTCTCTTATCACACTTTCTGTGTTTAGTGTACTGCTACCTATATGGTAATTCATGGATACATGTTTTTTCCCAAAGGGGATAACAATACATTTCTTGGCATTGAGCTTGAGCCCATGGCTCTGGCACCAAGAATCTGGTTCTGTAAGGCCCTTTTGTAGAGTATCCACATCATTTGGGGATTCAATAATGGCTCCCAGTTTGCAGTCATCTGCAAACTTTGTTAGCCAGAGTCCCTTAGTGTTGACCTGTACTTCAGAGAAGTAGATGCCAAACAAGAGCGGCCCCAGGACGGAACCCTGAGGTACTCCACTTGTCACTTTTCTGCCTTTCCAGCTGCTGCAGATGTCTTGTGAAGTACATTCCAAAAGGGGCGTTGTACTCTATAATGGGTCTAATGAGTGTCGAGGAGAGGGGAACAATGACCTTTTTTGTCCTGGATGAGAACCCTTTTATGATGAGGTGTGCCACGTAGAAGGACTTCCTGACTACTGTGGCAATGTGACTATCAAAGGAGAGACTACTGTCCACCTGGGTCCCAAGGTCTCTTATAATGCATTTGGTGTTAAGTAGATTGCCCATGGATGCTGTGTTTTTGGCTTTAGAGAGTGCAGCTTTTGCCTGTGTAGTTGTGATTACAAGGACTGTGCATTCTTCCTGTATAGATATGGGCCCTTTAGGGGGTGAAAGGAGAGTAAAGTTAGCACTGAACCTATCTGCCAGGATGTTGGCAACATCAGTTGGTTCTGTAGTTTTCGTGCCTTTGTGCTGTAACTCAGAGCAGATCTGGGTGTTGCCATCTAGAGTCTTGACATAGCTATAGAATGCTTTGTGGTTGTCCTTGGATTTAGTGGTGATTTTGTTTTCATAGCTAGCTTTGGAGGATCTTATAAGGGATCTCATCTTCTTACTGAGAATGACCAGGGAGCTCCTCCACTCATGGGATTTTACTCTCTTTTGCAACAGTTTCTTCCTTCTGCTGTACAGTTAGTTTATGGCAGGGAACCACCAGATTGGCTTCCTCTTTTTGGAGGATAGCATCTTGGTTCTGTTTGGGATAGCACGATCCATGCACTTGTGTAAATGTTTATAGAGTGCATTTGTGTAGGAATCAGCAGCTGTAACTGTATTGTCCATCTGCATGGGTGTCATGAAGTTCACCACTTCTGTCTTAAGAAGCATGAAGTTGGCTTTAGAGAAATTTTTTACTGTGGTTTCATCAATGGGGAGTGGGGGTGGGATGTGGATATCAAGGGTGATAAGCTTATGGTCAGATCGGACCAGCGAGGAGTTGACTTCAGGTGTGGAACACCAGTCACTCATGTTGGTAATGACTAGGTCTAGGATATTGTTGCCCCTGGTGAGGGTGTGGATAAGTTGATCCAGGGCATTGGAGTTTATGAATTCCAGAAAGCGTTGTGCTAAGGTGTTGGTACACAAGTAGTTTTCCAGTTAATGGTGGGGTAGTTGAAGTCACCCATTATTAGGGTGTTTGGTTGAACCCTAATATTTTCCAGTACATAAAGAAAAGAGGAGTGGGAATCTTAGGGCATGATGGGGGATCTGTAGCAAGCTACAATTTGGATTGCAGATTTGCCCAGAGTTACTTGCACTTGGATAACCTCGGATGCATTATGCTGAGCAACTAGCCAGGAGGTGTGGATATCCTTAATGAATATGGACACACCTCCACCTTTGGTGTTTTGGTCCGGGTTACATGGCCGAAAAGTGTGGTATGAGTTACAGCCTGGTAGTGCAGGGGTGCTCTCTGGAGCCTTGAACCAGGTCTCAGTCACTGCATAGATACCGATATTGTGTATTTTAAGGAGTGCCTCGAGTGAGTGCATTTTGACATTTAGACTTCTAGCATTGAGAAGCATTACCCTCAGTTTTTGCTTGCCTGTTCCTGTTATGGTGGTGAATTTGTTATTTTAGCCCTGCCTAAAAAAGGCACTATAGGGGCAGCAAGAGCGTTAGCCAGTATCCAGGGGTGACAGATGCAGGCCATCTGTGGCAAAGCATCATGGTCTGTCGACCATGTCATCCCAAGCAGACAGATACTGGATCCCCTTAGAATGACACCAGAAGCTTAGCCAATTGTTGAACTCAATCCTTTTGTCCTTGTACTGCGGTATCATTCTGGGCAATGGAAGAATACTACTCAGGGCTAGGGACATACCTGCCTGGACTACAAGATCAGAGAGCTCTTCCATGTCTCTTTTCATGTAGTCCAGGGAGGTACATCTCAGGTCATTCACACCAACATGGACAATGACAGAGTCATATTTGTACTTGTTGCGGAGTGACCTGAGTGCATGGGTTATGTGGCGGATCCTGGCATCCGACAGGCAGCTGACAGTAACCTTCTCCTTGTTTAGCCTGGTGAGTGGGACATCAGTGTGCCTGACTATAGAGTCACCTATGACTAGTGTGTTGGGTACGTTGTTTTGCCTTATTGGCTGTGGTTGAGTGGCACACTGAGTCTATGGGCTATGTGTCATTTGGGTTGTGTTGGGGGATGGAGGTTGCTTGTGTTTCTGCTTTGGAGGTCTCTGTTGCTTAGACAGATTATTACTGAGAGCCTCTGCGAATGTTTTTGTGTTACTATGTGCAGATTTTGGTGGTGTAGATTTAGAGAGACTATGTGATGAGTGTGGTGTGGTGCAAATATTTACCTTCTCCTCATGACTGTCAAGTTCAGTCTTGGTTGGAGAGAGCTTTACCTCCAGTTTGGCTAGATAAGTGCATCTCTCATGCATGGACATACATGCTGAAATGGCTGATAAACTAACCTAACAGAGGAGTAAGATGGCCATAGGAAATTAACTTACACAGATATTGTAAAATCAGAGAAACACTAGCCCTGAATGGGTGTTGGTTATGTCAATGGCACAAACTAAAAATCCTTTTCCATTTGCTTATATATGATTTTCTAGTAAGATGACTTCTTGTATCCATTAATATCTACTGTACATCCTCAGAAACCAGGTTCCTAAAAGATATTAAAGCTCTATCATCTAGGCAGTGATCTGAAGTCTTTGGGGGCTGGGAAGTCTCAAACAGTCCTATTCTTGTGTGAATAGATCCAGTGTTTCAGAAAGCTTGTGGTAATTGCCCCTGGCTAGCTCCAAAGAATGGAGAACCACTGCAGCCTGGCCCTGAAGGGGCTTACCAATCTTGCGGATTCCTTCTGAATCTTCAGAGTTACCCTGGATATCAATAAAAAGGGTGAAAAAGCATACAGGAACATTCATGTCCAAGGAAAAGAAATGACATCTGTCTTCCAGGACTTCATACATGGAGTCCTTAAGCAGAATTTTGCCAGCAGATTGTTCAGAGAGGAGATAAAAGATTTACATGAGAAGACTCTCCGCAGAAGAGGCAGCCAGGAGCCAGTGATTCAAACAAGAACATTTTGTATCTCTAAAGATGCATATGAGCTGCTACTAACAGCATGCATCTGATGAAAATCCTGGGGACTGAGGAGTGACTGAAAAGCAGGGCTCTGAACTTGTAATGACTGTAACCTAACCAGAAGGGCGGAAATTACCTGGACTCCTTCTCTATTTTTATGCGAAGCTAAGCATCCTGGAGATCTACAGAGCACATCTAGTCATTCATTCTTCTGAAGATATGGAAAAATTGACTGCATCGAGACCACAACAAAGTGGGTCTTTTCAATATAATTGTTCAGGAAACTTAGGTCCAATGACCCAATCTGGTCTGGTGGGATATCCTGAATATGTCTGTTTTGTAGAACAGAATGAATCTCTTGTGTCATTACCTTTGTCTGATTGGGGTGACATCGGGCAGTAGAAGATATGGTGGTGAGGGTTCCTAAAATGGAATTTGATAACCAAGAGGTATGATCCCTCTTACCCGTTTCTCTTTTGTGATAGTGAACCATAATTGAGGGTGGAGACATATGCATTCCCAACTGCCTCCAGAGTGAAGCAGTTGGGAAAACCTTAAGGAATTCTGGGAGTGTCTGTCACAGACAGAACCATGGAACACCTGGTCCTGTGGACCACACAGCCTCTAGACCTGTGTCTGTTGAAATAGCCTTCTCTGTCTTAGCAACCTCTATCAGAAGTGGAGTCATACTGATGCCAAGACTAATGAAACTAGAGTGAGCAAGACCCCTTTTGGTTCCTGATTAAATGTACGTGGAGGAGTCTTAAACTTCACATCTATGGCAGAGAGGGTACTGCCATCTCGCTCACTCTTCTGCATCCTTGCCTTTACTGTGGAACCAAAGAGGGTGGTTCCCTCAAAGGGGGTGTTTGTGAATGACACAAAGTGGTCTGCATAGCCACTTGTGCTGTCTCATGGCTATGCCTGCTCCAGCTGCCTTTGCCACTCCATCTGTTGCATTATGCAACAGGTGCATGGAGAGGCTGGTAATATTAGACATCATCAATAGAGTGGCCTGGAGTTGCTTCTATTACTGTAGAACAATGGAATTCTTTAAAGTGGATAACACTTGTTGAGCAAGATCCCTCTGGAATTTTGTCAAGTGAGCAGTGAGATCCACAGCCTAAAGGATGAAACAGCTGGAAGTATATACCCACTTTCCTAGTTTATCCATCACCTGGTATTCCTTCTTGAGTGGATGGATAAATGAAGAGTCTTTAGGCAACTCTTTCTTTTGCCAGACTTCCTTGGGACTGACTCACATGTATCGGGTTCCTGCCAAGATATCCTCTGCCAACTTGTAAGCGGGAAGGACCATCCAGGATGCAGAATAATACTGCCTCATCTTAAAAGGGAAGTTCAGTTGGCCAAGATCCTCTCTGTCCTTTGTTTCATGAGTTCCAGAATCTCTCCAAAGAAAGCATTATTGGGAGGGGATTGGACAAAATCATCTCTGTCATCCAAATGACTGATTCAGTTGGTGAGTGTAAATCCTTCCTATTGCAAACTGTTTCCTACTGTGGCTCTAGGGATGAGGCTCCTGTGTCCTCTGAGAACTGTCTGTGCACTGAGTCAGGATATTTGGTATCAATGGAAAAAATCTTATCAGATGACACCTTCACAGAAGTAATCCCAAAAGAGCAACGATCATGGGGTGAACCCATAATTGGTGGAATCTGTGAATCCACCTGGTATGGTGAAGAAATTATCCTCCCCATCACTCAGAAATCTGCACCAAACTCTACAGGATCTAAAGACACTATGGCTGTGGTCATTTTCAAATCTCCATGGGAACAGTGTGAAAAAGGTGGAATCCTCAGTTCTGTTTGAGTGGTCATGCCTTAGGAAGGGTTTGGAGCTGAAGTCTCAAAGGGCAATGTCTCTAATTGAAGTAATGGAGATATCCAACTTTTTCCCTGGCTGAAGACTCCAACGTCAGCTCTCACAGAGCCCGTACCTGTTGAGTCATATCCAAAATCCCTGTTGCCAATGACACATGCCTCAATGGTTTGTTGGCTACAGGATCCAGGTGAGAGTATGAATCCAAGGAACCTGGTGCCAGGCATACCAGTAAAGGTGTTTGGACCACAGTCAAATGCACAGATCCAAGTGGCTCAGAAGGTGGTGGCGTCACAGTGACCCCCATCTTGACCTGTGTCTTTAAAAACGTCTGTAACAGGTGATCTAAGTCACCTTCTAAAGCACTTTTATAAGACCTGAAAAACTTTGTAGATATGGAGGAGGATGGTCTTGAGACTTGTCTCTGTTTTCTTGGCAGAATCCTAAACAGGTATTTGAGCTCCTAATTCTGAGTCTGGAGGAGGAGTGCAGGAAGGGGTCTGATCCACATGCTCTTAAATTTTTTTGAGCCTTGGGAGTCAACATTGGTGTCAAAGTATCAGGAGGACACTTCCTTCACTCTTAATCCATAGATTTTGAGGTTTTATCACTCAACTTGTTAGCTTTAACTGGCTCCATATCTGGAGGAAGAAATCCTTTTCTATGAACTTATTCCTCCTATCTGAAGGTGCCCAGACACAAAAGGCAGCACAGGTGTCATTCAAAGCACTCAGGTAACCTAGAGCCAGACCACATAGAGACTCTGTGTGTCTTGATGGGTAATTTTGTGCCCGCATTTTGAACACTTTTTGAAACTGGTAGCCTTCTCAATTTCACACACAGTTTTAGGTAAATACCAGTCAAATCTGATAGTCTAAAGGGTTCAAGTGTGAGAATCACTTCTCAACACTATTAAATTATTCACTCTTTGTATATTCTAGCAATATTAAGAGCAAAAATAGACAGTGAGATAATTCTGATGACTTTGAATGGTAATTAATCAGGAAGAGCAGCATTAGTCCTCTACCCAAAGCTGTCTACTAGCCTTAACTATCTATAAAGCAAGGCAATCTAAGAACTATAACATTAGAACATTAACTAGAAATCTATACAGAAAAGGAGAACCAAAATAACCCTAAGGCCAAAAATGGAAGTACTAACAATAACTTCCTAAAACTGAAGGGAAAAAATAGAATATTATAGCAAATACTTAAAAAGGGTGAACATATAGGCACAGTAAACCCAAAAGGCAATAATCCAAATATTTTTCTCAATAATAATAACAAATAAAGAGATGGAGTATTTATCTGCAGAGACCAGGTTTGCCACTTTGAAAGGCAGCAAACAAGATTTGAGTTAGTCAGAGAGGAGCAGGGCACTATGAGATTGTAAAGTGTGGAAAGGCTCAGTGCTGGAGCACTAAATTGGGTGAAATGGATCTGAGCAGTCGTTCAAGGACCTATATGTCGGATCAGATGGACTGGATGAATAGGATCATGTAGTTTTACAAGACACACATTCATATTAGGTAGCTTCAAGTTTACACAACATATTAATAAGGGACTCAAACAGTACCTTGCTTAATTCTACTCAGCCTGCAAAGCTTCTCGGGGCATCCATTTATCACATACATTTGTTCAGTGAAACTAACATGTACAGTCTATTATATAACCTGATTATGCATGTTGTAAAATGTTTTTTTCCTAATCATTTTAGTCTACAGACCATGTTTTTTTTTCAGTCAGTTAGCTGAACCACATTCCTCACCCACCACAACATTTGCTGTGCATCTTTTTCTTTGCCATTACCTCCAATATCTCCCAACCCCAACTCTCCCCAAGTCTGTATGAGAACAAAACTGGATGTCACCTGAAAACAGACCATAAAGAATGGGGCTAATCTGGTCAACAAACAAACACTAAATATATATATGTTAAATTTCTAGCTACAGGAAGCCACTTGTCTTGTGGTATACTTTTTTGTAGCAGGCCTGTAGAGTAAAGACTTTAAAAAGGTTAGTAGCACATGCACAATGACTTTGTTGTTTATGGAGCATTCCAGTAACATTCAAATGTTGCAGGAAGACTCAGAAGAGTGTGCGTTTTTTTAAGCCTATTTGATTGTGTAATGTGGATGTGAAAATGAATTAGTGTTGGTAGTTTTTCTTACAAAGGTATCTGTGTATGGTAGTAATGTCAGCATAAGTAAGCTTTGTGAAGATGAGGCCATCAGAGAGGCAATGGACACTTTTTCTTGATTCTGTGAAATGAAAAGGAGTGTAAGATAACAGGGGCAGAGATAGCATTAGTCACAATCCAGAAAGCTGTTGTCTAAGTGGGTTGGGATATTTTGTTTGTAATGGTGAAGCAGGCGCTGGAAAGTAGTACTTCTGCGTCAGGTGTAAATGCATTGTATGGTATTCCTGTCACAAGGAATCCATTACAATGAATGAATCCTGGCTGATTTGTTTAAAAAGGCACATTGTAGGAGAACACACTCTCCAACGTTACTCCTATTGGCAAAGCATAGTTGTGTAAGTTGTACTTACTGTAACAATAGATGTTTAAATTCCTCACTGCTGTAGTAGACTTTTAGTTATATATATGAGTTGCATCCTGCCTAGGATACAACAACCATAGAGCTTCACAAACCTATGCCTCCCTCACACACCTTCATTCTGACTTCTGACCGAACAGGCAAATAGAGAAAGGTCAACATAGTTAAAGAAATCTTCAGGACATACTTACTCCTACAGAGATTAGAGTGTACTTATCTTGAATCTTTAAAAGATATAAACAGTAATCAAAACATCATATCCCAACAACTAACTATATAAAGAAGTAGAGGATAGTGGGTGGATGTGGCTACTGCAGCAATGAGGAATTCGAACGTCTACTGTTTTATGATAAGTGCAACTTACACAACTGAACTATGTTCATCAGTCTCACTGTTACAGTAGCATTTTAGCTACATGGGTTGATTACCAAAGCCTATCTAACTTTGGAGGAGAGAGGATAAGTACCCAGGAGTCTCTGTAAATGGTCTCAGCAAATCCAGTATTAGATCTGGAAAAGTAGTCCAGTTTGTAATGCTTTGCAAAGTTATGTACAGAGGACCAAGTTGCTGTCTCCAGAAAGCATCTAGAGTCCACCTCTTTTTAATATACCATTGTAGATGCCAAGATTTAGTGGAATGTGCCCTGATACTGCCTGGAATACTTCACCAGGGTGATTATAACAAAAGGCAATAGCCAGGGACAATCACCTAGAAATAGTCTGTTTTGACATGGGTTGTCCCTTCCTTGCACATCATAAGAAATAAACAGTTGAACAGCTTTTGTGAAGGACTTAGCTCTGCCAAGATAATACCTGAGCTCCATATATATATATATATATATATATATATATATATATATATATAATATACACACACACACACACACACACATATATATATATATATATATATATATATATAGATATATATATATATATATAGATATATATATATATATATATATATATATATATATAGACAGTGCATATGGAATCCTTTCTCCCTGGTTCTGAAGATCTGGATAAAACAAAGTCAGATCCATGAATTGATTCAAAGCAAAATCTGAAACAACTATGGATATACATGAAAGGCTTGTTCTAAATCAGACCATATATCTGTGGAAGACCAGATAATGTTCATTCATCATGAGAACTTATAACTCAGATACAATTCTTGCAGATGTCAGAACAATAAGAAATATAGTCTTCCTTGTGATGAACCTTAAATCTGCCTGATGAGTTAAGATCCCAAGAAGGAGCCACCTGTTTTCTAGGAGGTCTAAGATGGAAAACTCCTTCAGAAACTGTTTTACCAAAAGCAGTGAAGAGAAAGAAAGATCTATGGGTAGACATGCCAAAATAGGCATAACACATACCTCAATATTGGAAAAATAAAGGTCAGAAGAAAGCAAATTACACAAATATTTAAGTCCGGCATGCATAATAACTTATGAGACCCTGGTTATTTGCTAATTTAGTCTTTGCTGCATGTCCTCATGAAATAGATGTGTAAAAGGGATCAGAAGTGAATCATCCAAGCAGATAGTTGAAGTTGTGTGAGAGTGGGGTGTATTAAACTCCCCTCAGTCTTGCATAAGTCCATTCTGTGAGGATGCTTGTGGTAAATGCCCTTGGCCAATTCCATAAGGAGGGAGAACCAATCTTGCCAGTGGCAAATAGGAGCCACCACAATGATTTCTGAATAGTCTTTCCGACTCCTCAAAATTACCTTGCATACCAGTGGCAAAGGTGCAAATGCATAAAGGGACATTCTTAATCACAGGAATGAAACTGACTTTGTCTTTTAGGCTTACTTGTAAGGAGCCCTGGATCAGTATTTGCTCAGATATCTTTTCTAAAAGGAGGCAAACAGATTTATATTTGAGGTGCTCCCACAACTGTATCAATTCTGGAAGATCCCCTCATTCAACTTCCATTTTATGAAGATCTGTGCTGGTCTTGCTCAACTTATCTGCCTCTACATTTTGCTCTGATGGTATGTAAGATGCTTTAAGAGTTAAAGAGTGCTGTAGAGCTACCTCCCAAGCTATTGTATCCAGATTACACAGAGCTTACAACCCCCCCCCCACCTGTTTATGTACCTCATTACTCGGGTGTTTTCTGTAATCAACTGAATCTGGCAAGAGGAATCAAGAGAGTCACAGAAATCAGGAACCCTAGAATCTTGAGATAGTCTCTTTCAGACATTTGGGATTAATTTTATAAGATCGGGAAAGTTTCCAGATAAAAAAATCACTTTCTCCTATGTAAGAAAAGCCTTTTGCTGATAGGTGTCTAGAAGGCAGCCCAGAGAAACAATCCTGTGTAACATTATCAAGGAGGATTTTTGAACACTTATCTTGAATCCCTGATTGGTAAGAAGAAATGAAACCCATGTTAAGAATTCAACGTCTGGGGAAAAAACTCTGCAAAATAAGAATGTTGTCTAAATAAGGAAATAGGCAAATGCGCTGAAGTCTGCAATGAGATATCCCAGCCGTTAGATACTTTGTAAACACCTTTGAAATTGTAGATAACCCAAAGGTTAATGCAGAGAACTGATAGTGTAATCCAGATGCAGAGAATTTGAGAAATTTCTTGAAGCCTATGGCTATAGGAATGTGATGATAAGCATGCTTTAGGTGTAATGTTATCATGACTCACAAAGAAGGAATGATAGGTAACAGAATTTGAATGGTCAGCATTTTGGATTTTGCTGCTTTCACATTCAGATCGACAAAGGAAAGATCTAGAACTATTCTCCAAGAAAGAGCTTTCTCTGGTAGCAAAAACATTCAGGAAAAGAAGCATTTGCCATTTTCATCTGAAGTCACTGGTTCAATCACTGCTAGGGTGAGTAAGCAATGAGTCACCCGAGGAAAAAATTCTGGTTCAGAGGATGGGGAGGAATTCCCTTGAAAGGTGATGCTTGTATCCAGTGCCTACTTTCACTCACATGAACCACTATTAACATCCAGAAGTCTGACAATTAAAGTTATGTACTCACCATAATTGTGCCTCTGTGTTGTCCATTTTCATTCTTCCTCAATGTACCAGAACTGACCTCGGATCCAACTTCTCCGCCTGCACTAGACTTTGTATGTAACTCTTCAGCTCCTCCCTCTACCCTTAATGCCTCACTCAGCCCAGAATACCTCAAATCAAGTTTGCTGCCTTACAGATACTATGATAAAACAGGAAGAAGGAAAAAACAGCAAAGGCTGGGACTCAAACCTAGAAAAAAAGGTTCCACAGTATCTGCAAGATCACTCCAGAAGACAGAAGAAAGGGGGAAGCAGGGTGGGGAGTTGAGGAAGAATGAAAATGGACAACACAGATGCATAGTTATTTGATTTTGTCCATTTCATTCTTCTTCAATGTATGGTACAGAGTCCCCAGCTAAGTGAATCTTGGGTGGCCTTCATGAAAGAATATTCTCATAAATGCCAATCCAAAGGCAGCTCTGCTTCCAGACATCAAATCTAGTTTGCAATGAGCAATGAAGGTATGGACATTAGACCAAGTAGCCGCTGTGCAAATGTCATCAATAGAAGTTCTAGACCAGACAGTGGAAGAGATAGCCATGGATCTAGTTGAATATGTTTTAGGTAACTTTGATTGGGAGAGCCTTGCTGAGTATATACAAAGGAAATGCAATCAGTAATCCATTTGGCTAGGGTAACTTTAAAAATGTGTGAACCCAATCTATTCTGTGAGAAAGAAACAAACAGCTGTTCTGATTTTGTGAAATCTTTTGTCCTATGTAGATAAAAACGTAGTTGTCTGTATATCTAACAGATGTAACATATACTCTTCCTTATTTGAAAAATTAGGGAAGAAGACAGGCAAATTAATTGTTTGGCTGATATTCAGTTCAGATGCTACTTTTGGTAAGAAGGATGGATTGGTTCATAAGGTAACTCTGTCTTTGTGAAAAACAATGTAAGGGAATTTGGAAGATAGAGTCTGGAGTTCAGAAATTCACCTTGCAAGTGTGATAGCTGCTAGGAATGTTCTTTTTTAAGACAGAAATTTTGCTGATGGTTCAAAGGTCTGTTGGGTCAACCCTCTGAAGCATGACTGTTAAATTCCAAAGAGGTGAAGGATCTTTCACTGGAGGTCTAAATAGGAAGGTGCCTTTTAGAAAAGTCTTGTACAATTTGGAAGAATTTAGAGAGGAAGCATTTTCTCCTGAGTGAAAAATTAGATATAGCTTCTAATTGTACTTTTATTGTAGAAAAACTAGCACCTTCTTGAAAAATCAGTGCTAAGAATTCCAGAACCAAATTGTATAGAAGCAGGAAAAGAATCAATTTCCCCCTGAAGAGCTCATATTGAAAAACTTTTCCATTTACTCTTGTAGATTTTTCTTGTAGAAGCTTTCTGGGAAGATATAAGTATTTGTCGAACTGGGGAGGAAAGCCTGGGATGTCTAGCTATCAATGAAATTGGATAAACCATGTGGTTAGATTGATTCCTGCAATATTGGGATGCTTCATCCTGGAGGGACGTGAAAGAAGATCTGAACTGAGGTCCAGAATCCATGGCAGATATCAAAGATGAAACCAAAGGAAGGGAAATCACACTTGGCAAAGCCAAAATAGGGCAATGAGGATAACTGAGTTCTTCAATCAAATGGCTTTCTGTAGGAATTTTGGAATCAGAGGTAGTGCGGGAATAAGCATAAAGGAGACTGGAGGGCCAGACATCGACTAGAGCATCTGTCGATGACTCCCCCGAAGGGGGATTAAGGCAAAGAACGTGCTGCACTTGCTGATGCAGGGAGATGCAAAGAGGATGGCCCCAGTGAAGGAAAAATCCACTTCACCATTGATTGATTGTGAGACTACTCATGAGTCATTAGAACAGACATGCTGCATTTGTCTACTAGTATTTTGTATTTCCCCAGTAAGTGCATTGCCATAAGAAAGCAGTATGAGGAGATTGCCCACTGCCACACTCTCAAAGCCTGTTAACAAAGGGGATAAGATCGGGTTCCCCCCAATTGCTGATATACTCAACCGCAAACATGTTGTCAGTTTGTACCAAAATGGTCCCCAGAGGAAGAACATTTTGAAAGTCCTACAACACTAGTAGGACCACTCTTATCTCCAGAACACTGATATGTGAATTGGTCTCTTGAGGGGACCACATGCCTTGGACCATCTGTCCCAGGAAATGCCCCCTCCCACCTGAATTGGGAGGTGTCAGTGGTCACTGTGGCTGCTGGAAGGGGCAAAATATAAGGACAACCTAGGTAAACTTTATCCAATTGAATCCACCAATGAATATGATCCTTGAAGACTCGAGTAAGTTTGATTGAAAAGGACAATAGATGATGCAGAATAGATGACTGAACAGTTAGATTCCATTGGAGAACTTGTCTATAAAAATGGGACAATGGAATTAATGCTATGGCTGCTGCCATTGAACCTAGAGCCTGAAAAACAAGTTTGGCTGGAGCAGAAGAGTGAACAAGAATTTTCTGTACCTGAATCTTGGACTGTGTCTACACAATGTGTAGGAAGGGAGGCTATCTGACTTACTGTGTTCAACTGGGCCCCCTGTGAACTCTAGGCTCTGTAGAGGTTGCAAATGAGATTTTGTATTGCCAACTAAAATGCCTAGTTTTTGACAAAGTTGGAGCCAATAGTCCCCAGATAGTTCTAAGACATGTCTGGTTGGAGAGATGAGGAGACTGTAGTCTAAATATGGAAACACTCAGAATCTCTGCAATCTCAGGTGAGCTGCTACTACTGCCATACATTTGGTAAACACCCTGAGAGCTGTGGTGAGACCAAAGGGGAGGGCTCTGAACTGACAGTGACTGGATCCAAACCAGAAGAGTAGACATTTTCAAGATCATCAATTCATTTTGATGTGAAAGTACACATCCTGAAGATCAAATGAGCACATCCAATCATCCTTGTGCAAAAAGGGCAGAATGGACTGGATTGTGACCATTCAGAACTTTGACTTTTTCACAAATTTGTTCAGGTTGCATAGATCCAGGATTAGTCATAGGCCCCTGTCTTTTTTGACAGTAAAAAGAACCTTGAGTAAGTCCCAAATCCTCTTGGGTGTGGTGGGACCTCCTGGATGACTCTTTTGTCTAGCAGGTTTTGAATCTGCTGAGCTGCATGTTCTCTTTTACTGGGTGGGACGTTGGGAAGTTTTCTACTTTTGATTAGGGAAATCTGAAAAAAAGGTATGAAATAACATCTGGAGGTTATTTTTAGCACCCAAGAATCTTTTTTATTGAAGCCCAAGTGTCTGAGTGCAAAGACAAGCAGCCCTGACTGCCTCCAGAGGTGGGCTGTTATGCAACTCTTCAGGAGCACTGAAAGGATATGCCCAAAAAGGAATCTTGGAAACCCTGGTTTTGCATGCCTACTCTGCTGCAAGGATGGTGTCTTCCATCTGTACACCCCCACACTGCCTCTGGAGGAGTTGTCCCCACATAAATAGTGGAAAGGTTCCTGGAATTTACAAAACCACATTTTCTTACATCCTCTTTGATTCCAGGAAAAAGGATCACTGAAGTATTTGAAATGGACAAAAGAATAGACAGCTGAAGAGGCTCACTTGTAGTCTTTTACAGACATGGACTCTGAGAGGGATTTGGAGAGTTCTTTGGTTATATCCCTCTGTAATCTCATGAAGTGCACTAAATAATTCAGGGACCTCAAGGCAAAGGTTGCTGAAGCAAATATGTGCTTTCCAATCAATGCCCTGACTATCTATTAGGGGGATGGAGAGAGGATCTCTGTTCTTCTAGCTCCTTTTTTGTGCCTGCTGCCACAACCATGGCATCAACAGGGACTCCTTTGCTCCAATGAGGTCTATCCTTTGAGGGGTGACAAAATGTTGACTGAACATCAGGAAATGGTTCAAAAGAGTCCAGTTCTTTCCATGCCCAGCAGGAAATTAAATTGACAAGCTTATCCACTGGGGAAGTCACCCATGACATAGATGGACCAGAACCAAAAGCTTCCAGAAAAACTGACTCCTCCAGGGAAGGGTTATCTGAAGACCATCCACCTTTTTATTTAAGGATTTCCGGAATGTCTTCAAATGAGACATCATTCAGTGGGGATCTGGGGGACCCTTCCCCTTTGTTGAAGTCAGTATCCTCTGTGAGATGTTCCATGGGGAAATCAATGTGTCTCCTTTTGCACATTCTCTTGAGAGGTATCTCTTCAGTGGGATGCTCTGGAGAAGTATCTGAAGAGAACGGACGTTCCTCAGTGGAACTGACTGGATGCTAGATGATACCAGCTGCTCTTGTGGAGTAGGCTTGATAGTTTCAGAGTTTGCATCCAATGGGGGATGGATGTAGGACCCAAAAATGAAAGAGCAGGCAAATCACTCAGTGGAGAGAAAACCCTCTTCACTACCTGAAAGTCCAATGGACCAGGAGAAGCTATGGCTGATTGCATCAGGCCCAAAAGCACCAGAGCTGCCAGGATCCAACCCTACCCAGATTCATGCCTCAAAGAACAAATCAGAACTGAGATATCCAATGCTGGGGGTCTGAAGGGCAAGTATGGCTCCAATAACATTTGAGTGGACCCCAACCCCTTGAATCCAGCACTGCTGTTTTAGCTCTGAGGCTCATCCCGATCCAAAGGAACCAGAGTGGAACTAGTCATGGAGTCCTTCTTGCCCCACATAGTCCCCTTTTCTATAAAATGAACAGAAAAATCAAAAAAATCCCTACCAGGATTATGGCACTTGTTTACAAATGCACTCTGACGAAAAAAGAAAAAACACAGACCAGTTGTCACAAAGTACATACGAGCATTAAATACATACAAAATGTTTTCTAGCTGTTAAGAAAGCACTTCCCAACCCTTAAGTCCTGACAGGTAGTTTAAAAGTTTGCATAAACATTACACCTTTATGACAAAATGGCCTCCAAATCAAAAGAATAAGCCCTACACTAAAAATAGCGATCCCTGGCCAGGAACTTCTAATATTGTGAAAAACAAAGAAAAGACCAGATTTCTTAAATAGGAAATATCACTTTTAGTCACCAAATAAAATAAAGTGCATTTTCTTAAAATGGCAACAAATTCTTTGTGGAAGGATTTCCCTCTTGAGACTTTCTGCCAGAAATGAAGCATCAAGCCTGACTGCTGCTCCTGTTGAACCTCAATGCTGCTTCCTCTAAAGGCGGCAAGAAAATACTAAAGATCTCTTCATTCTAACTGTTGCTTTCATTCCACCGGGATGTCCAATTAGCAGTAAAAGTGAAAGTGTGGGAGAGAGCCACAGCTTTGTGAAGGTGGACAGTTGTTGTATCCTAGGCAGGATATAATCAATATAGACAAAAGCCCACCACAGCAGTAAAAACATTGCAATATTAGCAAAGTGTCCAGACTGAGGGTCTATTGGAAAAGTGGTAACCACTGCGTAGAAATGGGGTAACTGCATCGAAAGAAAGCTGCTAGGAGGCATGATCCACAATTATCAGTGGGCTGCAGCTGGAATACAGTTATTTTTTTATAAGAAGTCATAGATGATATCGCAGCTTCTATAATGAATGCCAGTGTAGCATTGGCAGAGCTCATTTTGTTAGAAACTGTAACAAACAGCATGCTGTAGGTGCAGCAAGGTACTTCTGCTACAGTTACTGTATAGAGTGGTTCTCAATTTTGTGATGAGGGAGGTACCAGTCTAAAAGACTTCCCGGGGCACTAGATGGCCTAGATATGACTGTAGCAAGTAAACAGATCTAATTTAAATTTATTTGCAACTGCATCTATGCTTTTATTATGTCAGGATGCTGTCAGAGTTGTTTGACATTTTTGAGGTTTTTAAGATGGATATTTAAAAATTCCAAGGCACAGTAATGAAAGGAGTGAGGCAATGGATTGCTGGTATGCTGGGGTGCTAAAAGATTCTGGAGATTAAAGAACACTCTATTGTGGAAGCCATTTGGGAGAGGGATCGAGTAGGACTGCACCCGTAAATTAAGGGCCATTTAAATAGATGGTGTGGTAGATGTGGGTTAATGAGTGCTACGATTGAGGTACTCCAAGTTATGGTTCTACCCAGATGTTGTTTTTGCTAATATTTGCAATTACTCAAGAAGAGAAGATGTTGGTATAGGTGCAAAACATAAAAAAAAAAGATACATTCAAGTATTGGGTAAACTTAGTGAGGTTATCAAGAGTGTGTTGAGACTAAGAAGGTAGGAGTGTATGATGTCATATTCAGGCAACTATTTACAGCTGCAAATATGATTCAAGGATTGAGAGGACAGCAAGATGGGAAATGAGCTGGAAAAGTGAGATCAAGGGCGGGAGAAACAAGGAAAGGGATACCTAAGTTAGTAGAAAGGGCTATAGAGAGGGAGGTGTGCAAGAGGAGAGAGATTACGAGTTTTGAGGAAGGTTAAGCAGACAGTTACTGAATGTGACACAGTTGGGAGAATATAGAATGGGGTTCTGCAATGATGGATACTTGAAGTGAGAATTAGAATATCTGTATAAGAACAGAAGAAGGGAAGTGTTTAAGGACTTTATGAAGGTAAAGTTGGGAACTTAGTAAGATCTATATAAGGATGGATGGAAGAGTTTAATGATCTCAAAGTCTTAAAGAAGCAGTCTGGCTTTGAAATGGGCAGAGGTGCTGAACTAAAGTATGAGTGACTCAAGAGGTTAATATGAAGAAGGGGGAAGGGAGATGGTGATTGGGATATGACAGTATTAAAGGAATAAGTTTAGATGAACAGAAAAAGACAATGGAAGAATACATCAGCACTTGGAGAACTACAAGGCACAAGAGGTAGTGACAGTCTCAGGAAGTTATGGAAATGGAAATAAAACTCTGGGAAAGGAAAATGTATGGTAGGGTAGCTGGATGGTAAATCTGAAAATTAAGAAGATTGAGGTGGTGGGGATTTACAGCAAAAACAATTGTAACTATGGTACAAAACCTTACATTAAAATGACAGGGACTGTGGGAGACATAACTGTCCTGGAAGCATAAAAAGGAGGCAAATAATTTTACCTTGTGGTGATACTGTGAAAATCAGGAGGACATGGAGAGAGCAAATAACGTTTTGGGGAATATTGGACACTGGATTTGTCTGATGTGGAAAGAGAGACCAAGGTGTCATGTTAAAGGCATGAGGTAAGAGTAAGTGAAATATAAGAAATAAACACTGGATGACACAAAGCTGATAGCTAAGGTGGAACATTCCAGCTTCACACTGATAAAGAAGTTGGTCATGTGACACAGGTGTAGTGGTAGGTCTTGAAGTAATATGTCCTCTAATCAAATCAGTAGTATTTTCAGTAAAATATGGCCTGAATAGTCTCACAGTTGTACATTTGAATACTCTGTACTTAATTAATGTTAAATGCCTTGAGTATTATAAGACAAGATGACAACAAATAGCATAACTGATAAAGATGATTTTATTTACCAATCAGCTCAGTAATAGCGAAACGCATCATAACATCAAACATTTTACTGTGTTGAGGATGTGGGGGACTTTCTAACAATTATTATCTTTGTGAGTAGAGGGGCTAGTATTTCTGAAAAGCATTACCTCCTGTTTTTGCTTGTCCATACTTTGAAAGAGTTATATACAGTTGCATCCTCTCTGAAATGGTTTGAATCTGTGCTTGCAATCCAAGTGCATTCATTTGAATGAAAAATGAGGACTGACGTGCAATCATCACGCCTGTAACAGATGAATTATGACATGTAAATATATAATTATATTTAATCAAGTTGTTATGTATTTTAACTCTATCATACAAAAATTGACTCATGCTAGGAAGTAACAGACTTTACCTTCATAAAATGGAAGAGTAATCTCACTCCCATCCTTTAAGACAGTTCCATTGTTCATCACTTTAAAGGACTGTGGTGAAGCCTACAAATCATGTACAGGTTTTAGTTAAAGAACACTGTTACACTATGAGTACACATGTACTTACAAAGCAAACATTCCATTAGACATTATCTGAACTGACTTAAAACAAAAATGCTTATTTGTGCTAACATCAGTAAATATCTGCATAAATGTAAATTTGTCAAACATTTGGTCAAATACATTCAGTGGTCAAGTTTTGAGAACAGAGTATTTATTTAATGATCTGTTCATAGGTAAGTACTAGGCTATCTGCCCTTGCAGGCCATTTTAAGCCTAGCCAGTTTCCCTTTTGTGCTCAAAATAACCTATCCCATTTGGTTATAGATTGAGTTTACATATTCCATGCTGGATAATTATATATTACAAGGTGGTGGTGCTGTGGTAGCATTGTCACCTCACAGTTAAGACGTTGTCCTGTTCGATTCTCAGCTAGAGTGTCTTCTGTGTGGAGACATGCGTGAATGGGTGTACCTTCATTGAAGGCTGTGCATCAGGGCCAGCAACTCAGCACGTAAAAATCTACTGCCAATCATTAGCGGACCGGAGTTCCGCTGTGGCGACCCCTACCTGGGAAAAGCCGAAAGACACAACAACAACCTAATGAGAATAATTGGGTTCATACCATAGATAATCTGAGGGAACCATGCATGGGATAAAGCATTTAGGAGCTGCACAGGGGCAGTCTTGGGGTAAATTTTCTGCTTTCCATCCATATCTAAGTTGCTGTTGAAAATGGGCTGGAATGAACTTTGTTTTATGCTAATTATTAAGAAACCCCATCAGAAACTTGGCATGCTGTACAAAAACTCCCACTTCCTCTCCACTTCAACAAGACAGACCCTTGCCACTACCTACTTACTACCCTCACTAATGTACAGTGCTCCCCTACTAACCAACCTGTCTTCCTCCATCTCTTCTAAACTGGAAACCAGTTACAACAAAATCTCAAAAGTTCGCAACCATATCCAAATACTTCACTCACCACTGTATACCTCTCCAATGGCTGCAATGGCTAGAACTTCACAACTACTTAGACTACCTTCAACTTACCACTGTTCACAAGCTTATTTTTAAATCAACTAAATGTCCAGCACTAACAAACATTTTACCATTATACACCCCACACAGAACTCTAAGATCTGCCCACCAAAATCTAATCTCTGTATACAAACCAAATTGTCCCACTGGTCAGCTTCTCCTATCCTTTTCCTTAGCTAAAAAATGGAACTCTCTCCCTACATCTTTATGAATCTCTGAAAACTTTGAACTCTTCAAAACACAGCTCCATTCTTACCTCTCCTATAAATAGAAGTGCAATTGCACTGTACCTACCTAACCTGCTTAATACATAAATACATTCATTACACATAAGGTTCATTTTTTCCTTACACACTAAGGATTAACTCTATTTTAATGTTACATTTGTAGCATTCTCAGATGTTTTAAACCTGTGTACAAATTTAATTCTGTACTACTGTTTCTCAATCAAAAAACATGTAAATATGTATTATATTTTACTTCATGTTGCAGTTTAACTTTGCTTAGTTCTGCTATTCTTAGTTACAAGTTGTTCAACTGGTACCTTTTCCACCATGTATTGTACTTTGTATTATGTAGCTTGGACTTTGTATTATGTAACTTTTCTCCCTGGGCCTCCACTGAAAACAGGCTCTTTGAGCCCAGTGGACCTCCCGGTCATCAAACTGGAAATAAATAATAAATAAATAATAAATGTGGATGGGGAGTCTGTTCCACAGCAGCAATATCCATTGCAAAATATACCTGTCCCTGCAAACCATACTGCTGATGCTGCAGAAAATGTTTAGATCCATAGGCTGGTCATTTCTGATACCATTTGATTTGCTGTTGTGCAGTAATCCATCAGTCATTGGTCAGAGGATGCCTTGTATGCCAGCCACAGGTCACCTTTTAGCAGTCTGTAGAATGCCAAGTATAGTGCCAAGGCTTTGAGAAAGTCCATGTAGGGCATGTCTTTTAGGTCTGGTATTCTTTTAGTAAGGTATCTCTGTGGGCATTATAGCTGTTACATGTGTCAGGATAGATACACGCCAAAGAGGGCATTATATTCAATGACTGGCTTCATGCAAGCTGAGAAAAGGGTGGCAATAACATCCTTAGATCTAGACACAATCTCTTTGTTTATAACTTGTGCAATATAGAAGGAATTTATTAGAATAATAGACACATGTTGGTCAAACATAATGTCACTGTCCACCATGTTTTCAACTCTGAACAAGTGGGTCACCACTTAGTTGCATATTGTCAATGTGGAAGTTACCTGTGGTAGATGACATCCCAAAGGATACAATAATGCAATTTTTGGCACTTAGTTTCAAACCATGATTTTGACACCTGTATTTATTTATGAAAATCCTCCCTGCAGGATGGTTAAGTCATTTGGGGATTCAGTCATTGCTCCTAGCTTGTAGTCATCTGTAAACTTAGTCAGCCAGAGCCATTTGATATTGGTTTTTACTTCAGAAAAGTAAAAAAGCATTCATTAATTTAGTTCCATTTGTTTACTGGGAAAGTCCAACTAGCCAGAGAAATGGAGTTCAGTAAGGAATAGCAGTTTATTAAAGAGAAACAAAAATAAAAAAAGATTTAAATTTCATATAACATACCAGTCATATACATGTTTAACTCTAAACTGCCAGTAAACATTATAAAATACATGCATTTGTTACAGAGCACAGAATACCAAACTCATTCAAATTACATTTGCCCTTTTGCAGTTTTTATTTGCTTCAAGCAACTCAGGGACGAAGTGTTAGGATTAGGCACAACAGGAAAAAGAAGGATAAGGTTATATAGTTCAGTATAAAAAAAAGTCACAATGTCACTAAACAATACACACAAAAAAGAACTTTCTCAAATAATTTGTGTAGTATCTAGCGGTAGTTTGAATATCTGCCAACATGCATGATGGGGACAATGCAGAGACACAAGCTGTGCCACAGTGCAGCAGCCGATTACACAGCATATACAAAATGATGGTATAAACAGAAGTCAATGAAGTTCAGCCAACTGAGACATTAATGAAGTGCAAATGGTGGGAATACAAACTCATAATTCATAGTCATAGCTGTAAGCAGTTTATGCATTTCTTTGGGACCCTCTATATTTAGACACAGCATGTTGGAAAATGGAGAATTGCAGACTGCAAACATGTTTGGAGTGGTGTTAGTCTGTACTCAGCAGGAACTTTTCACTGTAGCTGCAGCTAATACTGGATGTAACACATGTCACAGATGAAATGAACAACAGGAGAGTTAGGCAGTGGCTTACCTATCACAACCTGACTGATCAGCAAATAACTGACTGCTTCAAGGAAGGGTGGGAAAGAATAAGCACCTTGTTAGACATGTATGACCCACATGCTGAATCAAATGAGATCCATGTAGCACTTACTATGTTATCTACTGGGAGCTTTCTGTGACCATATGGGGACACATTAGATATACTGCAGTCTTCTTTCTCCTACATTCAGGTGGGACTACTCTGACTCTATGTCATGCTGCATAACATGATTCAGTAAAAATTAGTTGGTCAGCCCCATTATATGTTAACATTATAATGTGCAAAATAAACAGATGGCTCAGAATCCAGTCAAGCAAAAAAAAAAAGTTTTTATTAAAAGAACTTAGAACATACACACTTTAGACAAAACCAAAGTTTGTGATTTCTGAGTTTTGTAAATAAAACTATCCCTTGGATTCATTCAACTCTGCAGGAATAGTGCTATTCCTGCACGTTGTGGATTGTGCCTGTGTAGAACAGCAGCTTGCCTTGCATAGTCATGAAGGCACACTGCTGCATTCTCTGCATGGACACGATCCGTGTACGAGCACAGGGTGTGTGTCCGAGGAGTGCACAGTCACTAAACACGCCCCCTGTGCTCAGAAAGTGCCGTACAGCACTTTCTACATACTGGCATAATATTAGAGCTTTGCTCTAATATTATGCCAATATTTCAGTGTCCGCAGACACTGAAATGTAAAATTGATGATTTCAGTGTCCGTTGACACTAAAATTGAAACAGCAAGAGTAAAGCAATACAGGGGGTGTGTCACAGCTTCTGTGACACACTCCCTGTATTGCTAAAGCACCGGCATCCTGCAAAAGCCCCCAACAGTTAAAAAGCACAAGCACAGCCCAACAAACACACAAAGTTAATAGAGAACATGTTATGCATCAGCATGAAACAAGCATAGAAACTAGAAAGCCAAATCAATGCCAATATTTCATGAATACAGTCCCAAGTAGTTGCCAGAACACCACAATACACACACATATAACCTGCAAATATAATAATAATATATACTTATTTGTACTACCCTAAGGAATGTTTAAGTGTAGGTAAGCTTAAACATCTCATAGGATCACAATGAAAATAGACAAACAAAATTCCCAAGCCAAGGTATTGTAGTGATTAGAGTTACGCTTTACATGCAGGCATTCATGGTTTGAGTCCCAACACAAGCAACTTATTTTCCCATGTGAAAGTGGTGTTAAAATTATTTTAGTAAACTTAAATTATGTAGCAACTATTATTTTGTTAAGGAGGGTAGTGTAGCAATTTCAAAGTGAGATGTCAGTGTAGAAAATATGTGTACCCCCCCCCCCCATATAAGCACACGTGCTGCATACAGTATAGTCATACAAGAATATAATGTGATGAAAGCATATAGGGGGCTGTCATGGAAGGCAGACGTAAAATTATAATGTGCATGTAAATAGTATTTTATATTATACAATAACTGATCATTAGCATACAAAAATAAGTACGCTAATTGGCCACCCCAACATCAGTTCTCGTTGCAAATCTGAGAGTATACTAATGGAAAAAGGTCCAGCTGCCCAGACTGTATATCTACTGTTCTTTATTTTTTCTTCTGCAGAGATAGCAATGGAGAAGTGAATATCTCCGTTGTGTTTTTTGACATATCTCGCTTTGTATCTCCCCCATTTTCTGCCGTGTCTTCAGTTGGTATAACTGGTTTTTACAGCTTGTGTGTTATGTAACTCAAGGATCACTTAATTTGACCTGTTAGTAACAGCCTGCATTTAATTGCTGGAACCTATGTTCTGAGAGACTGCCTTCCAGACTATCTGCAAATATACAGAGCTGAGTATATATTTTTTGGTTATAGAGTTTGTTAATTGTTGCTTAGATCTCTGTTGAAACTGTTGTCTCACTGTTCTGAGAGACTGATCTGCAAATATACAGAGCTGAGTGTATTTTTTTGGTTTTAGAGTTTGTACTGTTAGTTGTTGCTTAGATCTCTGTTGAAACTGTTTTGTCCCACCCACTCTCCCTATTTTTGGTTTGTAGTTTAAATTTGGTGGCTTTTGCAGTTGCCCATACCACTGTCGATTTGATCTGGGACACTCCCCAGCCCTATCTCTTTACCACATTCTACCTAATAAACTCTTTCTGCACATGCTTTTAGTCCTTTTTAATTTAATTGCATTTTTTAAACTGTGTTTGGTCTAATATTGCTACATACTCAAGTGTGCTAGCTTGCACTGCATGTGAATTGTTTTTACTACTATTTTTGCTACTTTTTTGTAAAAAAAAAAATAAATAAAAAAACTGTACGCCTATTTCCTACCTTTCCTGTAACTAGTGTTCCAGATACAGATTTGCTGTATCCAGGACTGTATGTAAGCTTCTGAGCCCCCCAAGCCTTTCTATATTGAAGGGAAGCCTTCTAGCTTATCAGTGGGAGTGGTAAGCACTAGGTAACCTGTCTACCACATAAGGAGTGGTTTTGGCCCAGAAATTGTAGTTATTTGCCATTTGGGCAATCTCTTCCATCTCTCTCAACTTTTTGATTTGAAAGCCTGCATTTGCACTTGTTTCTGTCATGTAACTCGACTAGTGCAGGTACAGATTCTTAGTTTTAGCACTTAAATTTGCTTGTTCATGCTCAGCACTTGTTCAGAACTTGTAAGCACTAAATAAGCTACTAATTACTATAGCACTCAATCTTCCTCATTACCTAGAGGAAAACAGTTTCTGTACTTACTTTTCTCTCTTGCTTAGAGAAAAACAGCTCTTGTACTCAATTTCCTCAATTACCTAGAGGAAAATAGTTTTTATTCAGGCATGTCCAATGGTCAGCTCCCCGTGTTCTCCCCTGTCTATCTGATGAATCTGGGCATCTTGAGGCAATGTAGAAATTGCCTCATGTACACAGACAACCCTCTCCTCCTACCACCCAACACTACAACCTGTGAGAGATGCACTTATCTAGCCAAACTGGAGGTAAAGCTCTCTCCAACCAAGACTGAACTTGACAGACATGAGGAGAAGGTAAACATTTGCACCACACCACACTCATCTCAGTCTCACTAAATCTACAGCACTAGAATCCACACATAGTAACACAAAAACATTTGCAGAGGCTCTCAATGATAATCTGTCTAAGCAACAGAGACCTCCAAAGCTGAAATGCAAGCAACCTCCATCCCCCAACACAACCCAAATGACACATAGCCCACAGACTCAGTGTGCCACTCAACCAGAGCCAATAAGGCAAAACAATGTACCCAACACACTAGTCATAGGTGACTCTATAGTCAGGCACACTGATGTCCCATTCACCAGGCTAAACAAGGAGAAGGTTACTGTCAGCTGCCTGTCAGGTGCCAGGATCTGCCACATAACCCATGCACTCAGGTCACTCCACAACAAGTACAAATATGACTCTGTCATTGTCCATGTTGCTGTGAATGACCTGAGACGTACCTCCCTGGACTACATGAAAAGAGACATGGCAGAGCACTCCGATCTTGTAGTCCAGGCAGGTATGACCATAGCCCTGATTAGCATTCTGCCATTGCCCAGAATGATACCGCATTACAAGGACAAAATGATTGACTTCAACAATTGGCTAAGCTTCTGTTGCCATTCTAAGGGGATCCAGTATCTGTCTGCTTGGGATGACATGTTCGACAGACCATGATGCTTTGCTACAGATGGCCTGCACCTGTCACCCCTGGGATTCCGGATACTGGCTAAGGCTGTTGCTGCCACTATAGTGCCTTTTTTAGGCAAGGTTCAAATAACAAATTCACCACCATAACAGGAACAGGCAAGCAAAAACTGAGGGTAGTGCTACTCAGTGCTTGAAGTCTAAATCTCAAAATGCACTCACTCAAGGCACTCCTTAAAATGGAGAACATTGATATCTGTGCAGTGACTGAGACCTGGTAAAAGGCTCCAGAGAGCACCCCTGCACTACCGGGCTGTAACTCACACCACACTTTTCGGTCATGTAACCTGGACCGAAACACCAAAGGCGGAGGTGTGTCTATATTCATTAAGGATATCCACACCTCCAAGCTGGTTGCTCAGCATAATGCATCCAAGGTTATCCAAGTGCAACTAACTTTGGGCAAGTCTGGAATCCAAATTGTAGCTTGCTACAGATCCCCCAACATGCCCCAGGGTTCCCACTCCTCTTTTCTTGATGTACTGGAAAATATTAGGGTTCAACCAATCACCCTAATATTGGGCGACTTCAACTATCCCACCATTAACTGGGAAAACTACTTGTGTACCAACTGCTTAACTCAATGCTTTCTGGAATTCATAAACTCCAATACCCTGGATCAACTTATCCACACCCCCACCAGGGGCAACAATATCCTATACCTAGTCATTACCAACATGAGGGACTGGTGTTCCACACCTGAAGTCAACTACTTGTTGGTCCGATCCGACCATAAGCTAATCACCCTTGATACCACATCCCGTCCCCACCCCCCATTAAGGAAACCACAGTACAAAATTTCTCCAAAGCCAACTTCATGCTTCTTAAGACAGAAGTGGTGAACTTCATGACATCCATGCAGATGGACAATACAGTTACAACTGCTGAATCCTACACAAATGCAGTCTATAAGCATTTACACGAGTGCATGGATCGTGCTATCCCAAACAGAACCAAGACACTATCCTCCAAAAAAAAAGAAGCCAATCTGGTGGTCCCCTGCCATAAACAAACTGTACAACAGAAGGAAGAAACTGTTGCAAAAGAGAGTAAGATCCCATGAGTGGAGGAGCTCCCTGGTCAGCCTCAGTAAGAAGCTGAGATCCCTTATAAGATCCTGCAAAGCTAGTTACGAAAACATAATCACCACTAATTTCAAGGACAACCACAAAGTATTCTATAGCTATGTCAAGAATCTCGATGGTAACACCCAGATCTGCTCTGAGTTACAGCACAAAGGCACGAAAATTAAAGAACCAACTGATATTGCCAACATCCTGGCAGATAGGTTCAGTGCTAACTTTACCCCCCTCTCTCCCCCAAAAAGGCCCATATCTATACATGAAGAATGCAGAGTCCCTGTGATCACAACTATGCAGGTAAAAGCTGCACTCTCTAAAGCCAAAAACACAGCATCCATGGGACCGGACAACATCCAAGGCTGCGTTTTACATGAACTTCAGAACGAACTAGCTCCCCACTTAAGCACCATGTTCAATAATATCATTGAATCAGGCTTTGTGCACACTGAATGGCGCACAGCAACAATTATCCCACTCCACAAAGGGAGAGCCAACACTGATCCCGGGAACTATCGACCTATTAGCCTGATGAGGAACATATCGTCATGTAACTCATTAACAAAGACATTGGTAACCTCCAAACTCTGGATCCCACCCAGTTCGGGTTTGTGAAAGGCAGATCATGCCTCCTGAACCTGATTGACTTCTTTAAGGCAGTCACCAAAGCCGTAGATGAGGGTAAGGTGGTTCACACAGCTTTTCTTGACCTCACCAAAGTTTTCAACACCATCCCCCATTCTAGAATTATAGCTAAACTCACTAAACTAGGTATAAATCCCTATGTCACAAGATGGGTTGCCAACTGGCTCACTGACAGAACCCACACTGTAAAAGTTGCAGACTCCAAATCTGACCTCAAAGCAGTGACAAGTGAAGTACCACAGGGACCTCTCCTGTTTGGTATCTACTTCTCTGAAGTACAGGCTAACACAGAAGGCCTCTGGCTAATGAAGTTCACAGATGACACCAAACTAGGAGCCATAGTCAAATCCCCAAATGATGTGGACATCCTACAGAAGGGCCTTGCTTTGGCAGATGCCTAGTGTCAGAGCCATGGCCTCAAACTCAATGCCAAAAAGTGCAGTGTCATCCCCTTTGGTAAAAACTCTGTACCCATGAACTACCACATAGGCAGCAATCTACTTAACACCGAATGCGTGATAAGAGACCTTGAGTCCCAGGTGGACAGTAGTCTCTCCTTTGATAGTCACATCACCACAATAGTCAGGAAGTCCTTCTATGTGGGACACCTCATCATAAAAGGGTTCTCATCCAGGAAAAAAAAGGTCATTGTTCCCATCTACTCGACACTCATTAGACCCATTATAGAGTACAATGCCCCTTTTGGAATGTACCTCACAAGACATCTACAACAGCGGGAAAGGCCACAGAAGTACCTCACAAAGAGGATTACTGGCCTCATACAAATGCCCTACACTGACTACCTCAAAAAACTCCAGCTTTACTCCATAGCATATCACCTACTCCAAGGTGATCTCTGCCTAACATATAAAGCTATGTCAAACCCAGTGTTTTGGGCATACTACAACTTAATAAATCCCAATCCCTCTGAGCTACACGCTCTAGGGACCTAAACCTTGTCACCACAATAAACAGGACATGCTGGAGGGATAGATTCATGTCCCAGAGACTTCCCATACTCTGAAACAGGCTACTCATCTATGTCAAGCAAAGTTCTTCATTAGCACTCTTCAAGAAAAATCTTAATGAGTGGACGGGAAATAGGAAATACACCTTGGGGATCACTTCTGTGTCTCTTTTCGACAGTGGCACAGGAAAATAACTTTCTTGGGTGGCGTATGCCAGGGAACCTTGTTGGCTAGGCTTACGTAGGCCCTTGGGCCGATAGCCTAGTACCTACCTATGAACCTATGAACCTATGTTATATGAGTTGAAGAACTCGTATAACATAGCAAAATATCTGAGATCTTTCTTTCAACAGAGAAAGGAAGATCTCTGTTGCTTTTTTTAATATATCTCACTTATGTTATACGAGTTCCTCAACTCGTATAACATACCGAGATATGTTAAAAAAAGCAATGGAGATCTTCCTATCTCCATTGCTACCTCTGCACAGCACTGATGTACTGTGTAAGTGTGGGAACACGTCCCTTACGCATGTGCAGTACATCAGAAATGCCCCAGGATACCAGAAAAACCATGGAAGGGCAGCATGGAGGCATTATACAATGACATTAGTTAAGAAAAGTAAGTACTGTTTTTCTTAAATAATGTCATCATATAATAGCAATAACCCATGGATGGTTGTGGGCAATGCTGTATCTACCCATGGCTGGCTTTGTTTGGTCACTCGGGCTTTGCCCTCGTGACCAAACCACACCCACTTTGGGAAAAGCCAGCATTACTCACACCGAGCTGCAAGTTATGGCTTAAATATAACATTATAAGTATAATATGCTTAAACATGCCTTAATCAGTCCATATCCATCAGGCCTTGTTCTGTCCAGAAGCAAAATAGTCACCTCTGCCAAATCTCAAACCCAGGAAGCCGCCCTCTACAATCATGGCAAAGTACCACTAAACCATGTAAGCTGGGAAAATCTGTAGTGCTTTAACAAACATATCCTGCATTCAGGTCATTTAACATTAAAAAAAATGTAGTCCCAAGTGTTGAACCCATGCCCCTGAACACTAAAGTCAGAGGAACGTACTACTATACCATCTAAACTGTAGGCATTAATGCTGCTTTTTCAAACATATCATGCAATAGAGGCATACAACATTAGGGAGAAATCTTTGTGGAACCTTTTGTGTGTTGTACACACACACACACACACACACACACACACACACACACACACACACACACACACACACATACACATATGTGTGTGTGTGTGTGTGTGTGTCTGATGAAACATATATATGAAAAAGTAGACTCATAATATAGATATGCATATATAAAAATATAAAGGAAGGAAAATAATATATATATATATATATATATATATATATATATATATATATATATATATATATATGTATATAACATGCAGTGCAGTTATACCTCAGAACAATCCCTCTCAACCTGTTAGTGTAAGGAACCTGTACAAAGGCTGTAAAAAGAGGGGGGAATAGGCCACATATAAGGACATATCTCAAAAATCGCTGTTAGAAATGAAGACGTGTTACAGCAACAGTGTGTGTTTCAGCAGACAATTACTGAAGAATATGAGGATGGAAACTGAAATGTCATGTCATTTATTTACTGACATAAATCCTTGGATCATCTCTGATTTACCAGGCAAATAGAAATACATTGTGAAACTGAACAAATGTATGGTCCAAACATCTGGACATTCTGTGAAAATCTGGCAGGTTATGTCATAGCATTAATGTTCACAAGGATACAAGTCTGAAACTGAAATGTATGCCATCATGTCATGACAGCAGTCCTCAATGACATAGCCAAAAACCTCAATATTCTCCCTTTAATATAGTAATATAATATTAATATGTAATAGGTGAGAAATCAAAATATACAGCTCAAATCTACAAACCAAGATAGTGTAGTGGTCAGACTCCAGCTTTGCATGCAGGTGTACATGGTTCAAGTAATACAACAGGCAATCCAAATTTACATGGGAAAGCAGTGTTAAAAGTGCTATGTTCAAATTAAAATATGTGCTAAGTTTATTTTTGTCACCCAGGGTAGTGTAGCTGATGTAACATGGATGTGTAAGTGTATATAACACCCATGTACACGTGTCCCATACAGTATAGTTGCACCCTTTGCTACTGTAATGAAAGCACATACAGCCATGTCATGTAATAGAAAACATATACACTTACTAAGTAAAGACATTAGTGTGGTATATTATGAGAATGAACTGTGAGCAATGGTTAGCAATGCTCAGCAGGCTTAACACCACATTTGTGTTGTCCTCAACCCTCCCTCTGGGGTTTGAGTGTCCAAATTCACCTATAAATTCTGAATAAATGTACAGCTGTTACTGTATAAGAAGCAGACAGATATGGACCTTTCCGTCCTGCACATGCATAGCTATCTGTCATGTTGTTCCTCCCTCTGTGTGGCCCTTTCCACCACTTTCCTATCACCCCTTTCTCTTTTTTTAAAGAATTAGTGCAGGTGTAAGAGGGAGTAAGAGCAACAAAATTACCAGATTTGTTAGGTCTTTAACACAGGACCCTATAAACCATAGCTAGAGCAACGTACCCCAACACCATTTGAGCTGTAGGGATCATTGATGCTTTTTCAAACATATGCTCATTCAACAGCAGAGAAAAGATTCTGTAGAATCAGTCAGGTTTTGTATTTATACATATACACATGTATCAATGTATAGAGATGAATATATATGGACAAATATATAGAGAATATAAATAGTGATATACATATACAATATACAGATATATATATATATATATATATATATATATATATATATATATATATATATATGCATATATAAAGAGAAACTATACAAGATACAGAAAAACAAATATATATATATATATATATATATATATATATATAAACACACACATGCACACACACACACACACACACACACACATATATATATATATATATATATATATATATATATATATATATATATATGCTCATAACATGTAGTGGAGTCATACCTCAGAACCATACCTACCATTCCCTTACTGCAAGAAATCTGGCCCAAGGCTATCCAGATGGGGGAACAATGGGACCAAACTAGGGACATAAGTCAAATATCACTCTTATAAATGTAGAATGTTGCCAGAGTGGCAGGGTTTGTTTCAGCGTACATGTTCTGAAATATGTAGGTTCTGAAACTGAAACATATGTCATCATTTACTGTCAGAAATCCTCAGATCCTCACAGTGATTTACCAGGGATATAAAAAACATGAATCTGTGGAACAGATGGGAAATATGAGCAATAAACCTGGACATACTGCAACAATCCAGACAGTCCTGATGTAGCCTCAGAACCCCATAGTCCAATGAACTTGGGCCAAGCCTGACAAAGTGGGTGAAGAAAGCCATGAAAATAGGGACATATCTGAAATACTGGAGTAGATACTCCAAAAACAAATGGTTCTGCCACCAATTCCACTTAAAAACACTTGAAACTTGAAAACTTTAATAAAATATATAAGATAAAATAAACACACCGGCTCATAAACCATATAAGCATTTTCATTATAATACCTTTTTCAGATCCTAAATGTTTGCCAGTGAAACTTCCTCTTAAATACCTTCATTTCCTAGTGTTCACTCACTTAGATGCATTTAATAACTATAGCAGCATACACACCCTTTTAATCATGTAAGTTTGAGTGCTGAAGAGCTTTCCCTTTTAGTGCAGGTTTTAAAGGGACAAATACATTCAGACCTGGTGACTCATCTGATTGTGTTAGAGAAATGTACAAATTGTATAGTATACAATTCTGCATTTACAGGGTTAAGAGTTAATATATTTATTCTGTGTAAAATAGTGTAAATACTGGTGGTTTCTGTAAAAGCTGCTGACGCCTAAAAGTCTGTTGTTCTTGCTGTGGAATGTTGAGATAGGGGCCTCACACTAGCAACAGGTAAGTGTTGTGTTAGGAAAAGGCAGTTATAGGACCATAACTCAGAAACTGGGTTTGACAGGGCAAGCCCTGTGGACAAGCTAAATTTTGAAAGATGCTTTTGTAAAAGTCAGCAATTAACTGATAAGCACCTGTTCTGTACGTGCAGAGAACTGTATAGTGCACGTGCAAAGAACTGTATAAAAACAGCAGGCTGAGCTATTGAAAATCAGACAAATCTTGTACTTACATGTTTTGTCTCCTTGCTGCAAGTAATAAAGATGCCTTGCTGAACCTTACGTGAATTGCTCTTTGACTTTTCTCTGACAGATTGGTCCTTCAAGCCGGAATCCTCTCTTCACCTCGGATCAGAAGGCCAGGTGGCTGAAACCGTACGGTGAAGAAACCAAATCAATTCTTTTGCAATATAAAGACCTCCGACTGAATTGTCATCAGAAGAGGCCAGTCACCTTCTGATCTGCGATTGAAGGACGGGTATCCGCGAATCAGTAGTCAATCACGTAGGCTCAGGTAAGGTGAGTTTTGCTATTCTGTTTCATTCAGTCAGGGACAGGCAGGTGTATGCATTTTTTGTTAGATTGTGTTATTCAGTCAGGGACAAGAAACTGCATTAATATTCTGTCAGGAAAACTGCATTTTTTGTTAGATTGTGTTATTCAGTCAGGGACAAGAAACTGCATTAATATTCTATTAGGAAAACTGCATTTTTTTTAGATTGTGTTATTCAGTCAGGGACAAGAAACTGCATTAATATTCTATCAGGAAAACTGCATTTTTTGTTAGATTGTGTTATTCAGTCAGGGACAAGAAACTGCATTAGTATTCTGTCAGGAAAACTGCATTTATTCTGTTAGATTATATTATTTAATGAGGGACAAAAGAGAAAAAAAGACAGAAAAAAAGCACTGCAGTTCTGTTATAGACTAGGTGAACAGGATAGTAAAAGGTTAGACAGTCATTCTAAAGAGACTATAACAAAATCCGTGGTACACATAAAAATTGAAGGTAATAAATAAAATTACTAAAGGTAACTACGTAGTGAACAAATGGGTAATTATAACTGTGGTGCAAAAACATCAAAAGACCCACCATTAACAGAAGATGGTAAATATATGCAGGTACAGCGCGCAGATAATGTTAGATATTTATCAAAATGGGTAACTAAGTATGATTTTGATGGAAAATTAGATAAATATTCACTTCTCAAATTGATAAAGCAATTAAAAGCAAACTCCAAGGGGCAAGTTAAAAAACAGCGACAATTAGGAATTCCCCAGGCACACAGATGGCTGGAAGAAGCAAATCAAAGAGATTAGAAAAAAAAAAATTCTAAAACAATGTTTTTAGATAAAGAGGATAACCACCTAGTACTAGCTTCAGCACCCCCTCCCCCACCAGCATACAGAGCAAATAATCAACACAGAGCCCCTCCTCTACATCCTGTAGTCACAGGAGGTGAGGACTCTGTAAAAATAAAGCTAGTAAAAGTTAGGGGTCCAATAGGGACTAGGCCCAAAACAAAAAACACAAATGATGATGATAAAAATCTTAAAGTCTGGCGATTGTTTAGTGAAACCCAGGCCACGACTAGTGGGGAAGAACTCTGTCCTCTTATTGAGGTACCTAATCCCAGAGCAGGTCAGGATAACCAAGACCCTACTTTATTAGTATATAGACCCTGAAGTCCTGAAGATATTAGGAAGGCCACTGAGGGTATTCCCCACCCTAGGGTTAACTTTAAAAAATTTTCAGAGGACCTGCAAGGTATGAGGCTAAGCTATAATCTAAATGGAGAAAAAATAGAAAAAGTGGTAAGACAAATTATAGGGCCAGACTGGCACATGGTCTGTGGTAATTGGAATCCTCGTGATGCTCAGCAGAGACCCCTTCCACATAACAACGTAGGGTTAGATGCCCAGGTGACAGGGCTTACAAACCAAATTTCTGATAAGTAAAAACCACGGGCAGACTGGACCTGTATTAATCAGTGTGTCCAGCAAGAAGGCGAATCAGTTGACTGCTATTTTGCTAGGCTCATAGAGTGCTTTAATAATCATTGTGGGATGCAAATCCCTGATAACCAGACAGAAGACTCCCCCTATGAACAACAGTTAAAAAATGCCTTTCTGAAAGGGAGCAGTGCTCCTATTAGTAGTTTTGTTACAAAACACATGGTAGATCACCGTACAAGCAGATTGCAACCACTGCTTGAGTATGCAAGGCATGCTGAGAGGCACTTTAATAGCAAAAAGAACAAAAAATGCAGATATTTTCATTAGAAGACAGGGCTGAGGTATATGTGGTACATCCAGGGAAAAAGGGCAAAAATAGGGAATGTAGGCATTCTGACCGACGGTCAGAAAATTTTGAGGGATGTAAAAAGAAGGGAGAATGTTTTAAATGTGGAAAAAAGGTCACATGGCAAGGGATTGTAAAAAGAATAATAGGACAAGGACAGATGAACAAAAAGATGATAACTGACTATATGATGGACAGGAAGCACAGGGAATGGTTGCAATACAAAGCAGGATAAATAGTAATGTAGAAGTAAAAATGGAGAAAGTACAGGATGGTGGAGGGGATGACAATTAAAATGACAGTAATGAGGTATTGGACTTGGCACTTCTGTGCTTGGAACTCTTTTTAGCAGATAAAGCCAGAAGTCACTCTTTTGGTGAAAAGAAGAGAGGTTCGTTTTTTGTGTGATTCTGGGGCGTCACGGACCCTGATACATCCCTTCGAATTACCGGAGTGTACATGGTCTTCGGATTACATATTTCTTAAGGCTGCAAATGGGCAGCTATACTGGGAGCCTCTCTCACACAAAATTATGATCACAGATCCTGTAACAGGGTTGTCACAGAGAAGTAAAATTGTAGTGTCTGCAAAATGACCAATAAATCTCTTAGGCAGAGACTTGATGCAGTCATTTGGCAAAGCGGTGGTTCCAACTATACAAGGGATGCAAGCACAATGACAGACTGACATCTGCGAAGTGCATGATACCTGTGTAGTGCAGCCAAGAGGTGAGATGTTTTACTGGTACAGTCAGGACCTGATTACTACTGGCCCTGGGACTGTAGCCAAGGAATTAATGGATTTGGCCATTAGTAAATCTCCCTCATTAGATATTAATAAGCAGCCATTATTGCACTGCACCCTGTATTTTCGTGACACACAAGGGCCAGATGAGGACTACAGAGATAAGCTGTTTAAATATCCCACAGCGAGGCTATTGTTACGTAACCTATACTGGGACACAAAGGGAAATAGCATAGCCAGCTGCTCTCTGTCTAAAGAAATATCAGCACTTTACAAATCTGACCTCCTACACATGTATGCCTCACTAAAGACAAAAACACAAAATGGGTAGAGTTGGGCAGGAATGTTACCAGATGGGAGAAACAGACCAGAGAGGAACTTTCAGAGCAGGGAGTACAGGTACAAAAATTGAACTGGGTAATTCAGACTAAGCCAGCAGTACATCTACATTTTCACAAAAATATTTGACAAATACTCCTGTTAAAAGAGGAAGAAAATGCTCTGAAAAGTATTCCAAATAAACTGTGGTCCACAGGGAAATCAGATGTAGGCCTTATTTGCACGGCAGGACCAGTGGTGATTACTCCAAAATCACCATTTAGACCTCAAAAATGTCAATACCCACTCAGAAAAGATGAAGAGGCAGGAATAAAGCCCATTATAGCTGCACTCTTTAAAAGTGGTGTGTTAATTGAATCTCCTGATTCACCATGTAACACACCTTTATTCCCAGTTAAAAAGGCAAATGGAGAGTGGCGCATGGTTCAAGACCTGCAGGCTGTACATGAGGCAGTAATACATAGGGCACCTACAGTACCTGATCCGCATACACTCTTGAATGTATTAAAACCCCATCAGAAATATTTTTCTGTAGTAGATATTAGTAATGCATTTTTCTCAATTCCGATACATCCAGACAGTAGATTTTGGTTTGCATTTACTTAGCAGGGTAAACGATACACATACATTCGACTACCACAAGGTTATTGTGAGAGCCCCACAATATTCTCACAGATGTCAAGTAATTTAGCAAGATTTAGCCCACTGAGAAATAGTCAAATCCTGCTTTATGTTGATGATATCTTATTAGCAGCTCCCACTTTACAAGCTTGCCAAGAAGACACACTGGCATTGCTACGGTTTTTAGCTGCTGAGGGACACAAGATGAACAAGGAAAAATTGCAGCTGTGAAAAAAACAGGTCCGATATTTGGGCTATATAATATTTGATGAAGGTAGAACCCTGGATGAGGACAGAAAAATAGCTATTTTGCAGGCTCCAAAACCTACTACCAAAAAGGAAATTATGTCCTTTTTGGGTACGACTAACTTCTGTCGAAGTTGGATTCCAAACTATGCTTTGGAAGTGGCACCCTTGTCTGACCTCATATATAAAAAGGCTATGGCAGCACAGGACCCAGTGATTTGGATACCGGAGGCAGATTTAGCCTTTTGTAACTTTCCACAGCAGCTCTTTTGAGTGTGCACCTTTAACCCCTAGTGGGCGTGGCTTAAGCCTTTAAAAACTAAGTTATCACCTTAGAGTTCTAGAAAACTCTCATGGAAAGAGGTCAAATATCAATAGAATTGTGTTTGCCATCACATATGGTTCAAGACAAAATATCCTGGTACCTTGTAAGTAACATGGTTTTGGAATTATTAATGCAAATGTGAAAAATCCATATTTGACGCCTAGAGGAGCAGTAGGCGTTAACTGCAGAAGACGCCTGGAGGAGCACTCGGCTGTAATGAGTTAAAACAGTTAATAGCATCTTCTTTTGTCTTGGGGTTACCAAATTATCACAAACGCTTTTTTCAAACTGTAGACTGTAAGCACAGCTATAGGACATCAGTCCTGATGCAACAGCATGGGGATAAGCAATGTCCCATTGCTTATTATTCATCACAGTTAGATCTAGTGGCACGGTCCTTACCCCATTGTGTTCAGGCTGTTGTTGCAGCTGCTATGGCAGTACAGGCTTCGGCCTCAGTGGTTCTGTTTCACCCACTCACCCTAAGGGTCCCTCATGCAGTAGCAATTATTTTGTTACAAGAAAAGGTAGCATACCTTTCCCCAGCTAGACATCTCTCCTGCATGACTGTTTTGCTGAGCCAGCCTCACATGACAATTGAATGGTGCACAACCCTAAATCCATCAACTCTGCTCCTTACCCCTGTAGATGGTACTCCACATCACTGCCTGCAGGAGATCAAGCAGACAACATTACCTAGAAAGGACCTTACAGATATACCTTTAACAGATGCTGATCTGACATATTATATAGATGGCTCATGCAAGAACCCAGCAGGACAGAACCTAGTGGGCTATGCTGTAGTATCTGAAACAGTGGTTATTGAGACAAAACCCTTACCACGACATTTGTCCGCACAGGCGGAAGAATTGATTGTACTCACCCGTGCATGTACTTTATCTAAAGGTAAACGTGCAAATGTTTTTACTGACAGTCAATATGCTTTTTCCACAGTGCATGTGTTTGCACAGCAATGAAAAAGTCGGGGTATGATTACATCAACTGGTAAACCCATAAATCATGCACAGCTCATATTAGATCTTTTAAACTCCATTCAATTACCTCAGATTTTAGCTATCTGCAAATGTGCAGCTCACACAAAACAGCAGGATGCTATCTCAAAAGGTAATGCAAGAGCTGATGCTGCTGCAAAGCAAGCAGCTGCAGAAGCTTGTTTACACCTTGTAAAAGATTTAAAACCTTCTAAAAGTTTAAATTTGGACATGCTACAAATAATGCAATCATTGACCACACAGGTAAAAAAAAAGGCGTTGGTTAAAACAGGGGGCCGTCTTCAGAGACGGTTTGTACATCTGAAAAGAAGGAAAACCAATATTACCCTCTAACCTTTTTCGATATGCGGCATTATTGAGCCATGGGCAATGCCAGGTCTCAACAGGGGAGATGGTACAGATAGTGAATCGGATGTTCACTGCAAATGGATTTTTAAACTACTCTAAAAAATTTTGTTTAGCATGTCAGGTTTGCAATCAATATCATGCACAAGGAGCAGTGCGGCCCAGTCAAGGGAGTTTCCTCACACCTCCATACCCATTTCACACCATTTGCATGGATTTTATAGAGTTAAATAAATGTGAAAATAAAAAGTACTGCCTTGTCATTATAGATATGTTCTCAAGGTGGGTGGAAGCTTTTCCAACCAGGAACCCGGATGCAGCTACAGTAGCAAAGGTTCTTGTGAAAGAAATTGTTCCTAGGTTTGGCATTCTGGAGAGAATATATAGTGACAACGGAAAACACTTTGTAAACCAAACTATACAACAGCTAAGTAAGTTTTTTGGTATTTCTCTAAAAAATCACTGTGCTTATCATCCTCAGTCTGCAGGGTTGGTTGAAAGACATAATGGTATACTTAAAAGTAAACTGAGGAAATTAATAGCTGAAACTGGGAAAACCTGGTTGTACTGTTTACCCCTGGCACTGTTTAACATGAGAACAGTTCCCTCAGAAAAAGGTCTAACCCCATATGAAAAACTGTATGGGAGGGTGTATTGTACACCCCAATAGAAACCTCTCATGCCCTCAGACCAGGAAGCTGATCTTACATTAGCTGAATATATGAAGAAACTGTTAAATTCTAAGCATTTGTTGCAGTCTAATTCTGTTTCAGGTTCAGACCACACTAAAGCACTGGAAATAATAGTAACTTCAGGAGATTGGGTGTGGATCAAGATCATGAAGAGGAAGGACTGGGCATCATCGAAGTGGGAAGGTCCCTACTAGGTGCTTCTTTTGACACCGACTGCAGTCAAGATTGCAGAGCAAGCTTCGTGGATCCATCTGACACACTGCAAGTTAGTGAAGAAATTCGAATTGGGTAAAGATCTTACCTCTCCATCGGGACCCTAAGCACAAAAGTCTGGCTACAAAGGGGGGGTCAGATCAATAGGAACTGATCCGTCTCAAACCCAGTGAAGCAATCATCGGTGCTAAGGTCCTATAGGGTTGAGAATAAGATAAAATACCCAGATTAGGCGACATGACTGCACCAAAGAAAGTTGAATTCCATCCCTTTGGGAAAACTGAAGATAACAGAACACTGGAACGACAACCCTTTCCACAAAAATACTGTATGGTAATCTCATTGACTATAATTGTGGTCACTGTTTTTCTGCTATGGCCATTTCTCTTTTCCGCCACATTTACTGAACCTAGCAAGTGTGCAGCATGGCATCCTGCTTTCAACACATATCAGGCTATCAAGTACGTATATGCAGATACCCTTAACATCTCTAATTGTTGGATCTGTGCAGCTATACCAACTGCACATGGAGGATTACCTTTAGTGGTGTCTCCATTAAATGTTACCGAAACATGGACAAGCTTGTTGAGCAACACGGCTAATATTACGTCTGCAAATGCGGTTGCCTTACAGCTGGCCTTCTCTCAAAACGGAACTGTGTGTTTTCAGAAACTTGACAAAAGTAGGGTAGAATGGAGCCATTGTAACAAAACAGTGGTTTATAACTGCACTAGAGGTGGTTCGGGTTGTGTGACAAATTTCTCAGCTATAAAAAAACTTGTTAATAGCTCTATAATGAACTTGAAAAATGTTCTGAGGACAGAAGGACTTTAGGGATCGCTTTGCGTTTATCAACATCACCATTAAAGTGGAAGATTGTTATTTTGTGTGCGAAAAAAAAGCATATAAATGGCTACCAAGAAAGTGGTCCAGAAGCTGCTTTTTGGGCTACCTAGTTCCAGCTATGACACACGTAACTTTACCTCAAGGGAAAATCCGAAATGTTCTAGAAGTTAAAAAACCTGCCAATCCAGTAGGTCAAATCGATGCATCATGGATATATCACCATGATCTGGCTAATGTCAGTGACAAAGGACTGTCCCACATGGCTCTTGGTGATGACATCATATCATGGGTCGGCATACTACCTCAGTACGGAGCGGTAAAATCAATTTGGGAACTGAGAAAGTTGTCCAAGCTGCTTGAGACATTGAGCAACGCAACCTTTTCCGCCTTGGAATTGGTGACAGATGAACTGACCGCTATGAGAGCAGTAGTGCTTCAAAATCGTATGGCTCTCGATTTCACCCTGGCAGCAAAAGGAGGTACTTGTGCATTAATCCAAGAGGAATGCTGTTCATTTATTCCCGACAATAAACACAAAATAGATAGCCATCTCAAAGTGATTCAGCAAGAATCTGCCTTGACCAAGCCAGGTCAAAATCCTTTAACAGACTTTTTCCAGAAATGGTTTGGGGGCTGGGGCAGTGTCCTGATGAATCTGTTGATCGCCATTTGCATTGGAGCAGCAGTATTGATGTTCTGTGGATGCTGCTGTGTCCCCTGCATGCGTGGACTGGTAAAAAGCACTATAGATGCCTCAGTCTCAAAGACCTTGTACCAACAAAGTACTGAATATGAAGAACTACTTAAATTGGAGGCAGAAGAATTGTTTACTTGAGCCTAAGCCGAATGACTCTCTGACTGCAAGGCCCTGAGTGGAAATGGTCAAGAAATGAAACGGGCTTGTTTTACTCTCATTAAACAATAAGAATAAAGTATTAAAAGGGGGGAAATGTTAGAGAAATGTACAAATTGTATAGTGTACAATTCTGCATTTAAAGGGTTAAGAGTTAATACATTTATTCTGTGTAAAATGTGTAAATACTGGTGGTCTCTGTAAAAGCTACTGATGCCTAAAAGTCTGTTGTTCTTGCTGTGGAATGTTGAGATAGGGGCCTCACTCTAGCAACAGATAGGTGTTGTGTTAGGAAGAGACAGTTACAGGACCATAACTCAGAAACTGGGTCTGACAGGGCAAGCCCTGTGGACAAGCTAAATTTTGAAAGATGCTTTTGTAAAAGTCAGCAATTAACTGATAAGCACCTGTTGTGTATGTGCAGAGAACTGTGTAGTGTACGTGCAAATAACTGTATAAAAACAGCAGGCTGAGCTATTGAAAATCAGACAAACCTTGTACTTACATGCTTTGTCTCCTTGCTGCAAGTAATAAAGGTGGCTTGCTGAACCTTACGTGAATTGATCTTTGAATTTTCTTTGACAGATTGCAAATTCATTATCCACTTCATCTCTTCAATTTCTGTTTGGTTTACTAAATCCCCACTTCTTGGTGTTTCATGAAGCCTAGTTAGTGCCATTTACTTGAAAGAATGACTGTCATTTATACTAATATGCATATAAAGTGCATTGCTGGTAACTTTTTTCTTATGTCAGATAAGTGCCTTAGGATGCATTCTTTGAGCATTTGATTAGTTTTCCCTATGTAGTATGCCTTGCAATGACTGCAGATTGCCATATAGATAATGTTCTTACTCCAAAAGTTTGCAAATCCTTCAAACTTATAGTTCCTCTTAGTCAGGGGATGTGTAAAAGTATTTGAGATGTTTATATGAGAGCATGCCTTGCAACTTCCACATCTGAATGTACCAACTCTCCTTTTCATCTGAAAACTCCAGTCTTCAGAAATAGCTTCAGTTTCTATTTTATAATATATTAGTCTTTTTAAGTTTTTCCTGTTTTTAAAAGAAAAGCTGGGTTGATCTCCAACAATTTCCCTAATTTTGTTGTCAGATGTTAGCACTGGCCAAAATTTTGTGATGGTATTACGAATAGCAAAATTGTCAGTACTATATGAAAACTGGCATCTCAGATTGGACTTTACCTCTTTTTGCTTGATCTTAACTGTTTGACCTTGGTCCGAAAAATAGGGTCTTCCCCTCTGAGAGTGTAGTTCCAGGGTAGTTGCTTCATTGGTCTGGGTCTCTTTGACTTTGTATCATCTCTTATTAAAGTTATTGATAAGTTTAATTTGCTCCTCCCTATAATCCTCATCCCTCATGCAGAGCTTGGACACTCGAGTTAGTTGGTTAGTCACTATGTTGTCAAGAACATGCCTGGGATGCATGCTAGTATTGTGCAGTAAATGATTACGCCATACAGGTTTTCTATACATTCTAGTATTGATGCTTCCTGTGTCATCTAACATTAACTTAACATCCAAGAATTCTATCTCCGTACTAGAAGATGTCACTTCAAACTTCAAAAATGAAGTTGTGTTGGTCAAAAATTATACAAAATGTTCCAAGGATGTTAAATTGCCATCCCATAAGAGAAAGACATCATCCACAAATCGATTATAGAAAACTATGTTTCTATTCCATTTGTTGTTAATATCCACTTTCCATAGCTCTTTCCATCTTGCCAGGACCAGATTGGCATAACTATTTGTGGATGGAGTCCCCATCACTACCCCCAACTTCTGCCAGTAGTAAGTACTACCATACAGAAACACATTGTTATATAAGACCAATTCCAAGAGACTACATAGTAAATGGATATCATTGGTTGCTTTGTGCTTCACACCAAAGGCTCTGATTGCTTTGATCCCCAAATCATTGGGTATGGATGTGAACAAACTGTTCACATCCAAAGTTACCAATAATAAATTCTTACAAGTATTCATCTGTTGCAGTTTCTTGTAAATTCTACTTAAAAACTCAGCCGAGTCCTTGATCACTGGAGGTGCATGAGATAGCAATTTCTTTAACTCCCCTTCTATAAAAATAGAAAGAGGTTTAGTTATCCATCCTTTTCCTGAAACTACTGGTTGCACTGGAGGGTCATGTAGATTCTTATGCACCTTAGGCATTCCACTGATGCTAGGTATAATAGGACGACATACTTCAAAAAAGTTAAACAGCTCTTTGCTTATCGATCTATTCATGAGCATGTCATAAAGCGTGTCTTGTACACTATGTATAATGGTGTTCAATTCTCTTTTATCAATCCTTCTGTAGGTGGCTATATCCACTAGCATATCCTTCATCTTGGTATCATAGAACAACATATCCATAACTATAACTGCCCCTCCTTTGTCAGCTTGTTTAATCATGATGTCCTTCATATTCTTTAGTTCAAATAGTGCTCTCTTCTCATTTAGAGTTAAGTTGTGGAAATGTTTACTTCCCTTTCGCTGTCTATATTCAGCCACTTCATTTTCACATAATCACACAAAGGCATCTACATCCAGATGACATACAGGGACAAATGCACTTGGTTTCCTATATCCAATTCTAGTTTGAGATTCCTCATTGTTTATATTGCCAAAGAGATGTCTTAGTCACATTTCTCTCAAAATATTTTAGATCTAGGATAAATTCACTCATTGGTGAATGCGAGGAGGGTATGAAACTCATTCCTTTCTCTAATAGTAGAGTCTGATCTCTTGTTAATACAATACTCAATATATTAAATACAAGGGAATTATTTATTCCTGAAACCTCCATTTCTTCCTCTCCCTGCTCTGGGGTCATACTTCCCTCGGGCTGTTGTTCTGCAACAAAAAAAGGAAGCTGTTGGTAAAGCGGTAAATGTACCACCCTATCTTTGGGTTTAGTGGCATTCTATTCAAATTCTTGTTATTATTCAAAATGGATATATTTTCTTCACCCTGCTCAGATAGTTCTTCTATACTCTCAGTATTGATTACCAAGCTAACATTAGTGTCCAGAGCATGTAACACAGCTTAATGTGTTCTTAAAACCTATCTGTTGTTTTGCCTGGGTGTGGTATGCACTTCTGCTTCTACTACAATTCTCATTGGTTTCCTAGTGACATTCTCCTCCTTTTCATGGCTTGCTACTATTCCATTGTTTACATTGGTCCTGGTCTGTATGGTTGTTTTCTTATCTTTTGGCCAAACAGGTGACCCTTCCTAAAATCATTAAAATTCATGGAAAGTTTGCTACTTTTCACTCCTTTTAACTTGGTATCATAAGCATCAAGCCTGTCCTGCAGTGCCCCTAGCTTCATAAAATTGTTATGAGATAGTGTCATTTGTTCCATTTTATTCTGTTTTTGTTCCATTAGGGTTGCTGCTTCAACCTCCTGAGGTTTAAACAATTCTATCAAAAGTTTAATGTAACTGAAACTAGTTTCTATATTAATCCTTTGCCATTTGGCAAGCAATTCAGGTTATATATTTCCATAAGTTTGCTTGCATCTTACTCTTAAACCTTGTGGGATAATGTGATGGTGAAGGCACACCACCATATGAAAGCGTTGCCATTGTAGACACTTTAGTTTAAAAGCTGCATTCTCTACTGGAGTAGATAAGCTGACATAGTTGCTGCAGTAACACCATCATGTCTGTCCTAACATATTTTGACTGAAATAGTACAAGTCCAACACTCAGTTACTTCCCACTAGTTAGTGACTGAAATCCTCACATCAGCCCACTTATGTGTCAGAAATACGCAACACTTACAGGGGCGAGGCAACACTACATCCTACAAATATCTGGATATACCATCACATTACGGAAACTACACTCAGCTGCTAAGCATGTCACCAAGCACCATCCAAACTACAGTCAGACTGACACAACACTAACACAAATCTGCTAGGGGGAATTACACATGTATTGGCACATAAATCAGGCACTACAGGGATGTCACAGCAATGAAAAACAGACACCAGTGTAAAAGTGCATAGCCACAACCAATTCAACCACAGTCACAGTGATGTACCAGGAAGCCAAAGGCATGATACAGTATAAGGACTATGTGAACAAAAACATCTGAACATGTTTTGCAATCACACACTACTCCCATATATACTGGCCCAATTCACAGTGTAGTATGATGCCTGACTGTGGTATGGGGCATGTCTCAGTCTGCCCCTACAAATATTTACAGCTGATAGACCACCAGAAGCAGGAGCAGCATGCACAGACAAATATAATGGGAACCATAACACATACATCCACACCCCTCACTACACAGGCCAAATAAAATTGACACAACACACTGCTACACAATCTGGACAGTCTGTCAACAATTGCCAGAAATACACAGACCTCTCAACTGTACAGAGTCCTACAGAATGTCCAAGCTTTCCCCTCATATATCAGGCCTCTTCCACATACCATGTCTGGCAGTCTGATACATCACTGGGATAATGTCAGGAATCTAGCCACTAAAAATTCATATAACATACCTATCAACCTCTTACTGCATGAAATGTGGACAAAGCCTGACATAATTGTGGGACAGAGGCCCAAAAACAGGGGCATATTTAAAATATTGCTGCTATAAACTGAGAATTCTGCTGTTGTAATGGGTTTAGTTGTAACATCTTTTCTGAGGGATATGAGGTCAGAAACACAAATGGATGTTAGCAGTTACTGACTGCAATCCACAGAGCATGCTACTGATTTTCCAAAGCCAAAAAATGTCTGAGGAACACACCAAACATAGGTGTTCAAATTCTGGCCATTCGGCTGATAGCCCTAGAGGTGAGAGTTATGTCAAACATATAACACTGTCAGAGTTAAAATAACTCAGGAATTCCATGTCCACACAAACCCTGTTAGACTAGCATTAATCCAAATGTATAACAGCAATAATTAGATTCTGTCCCTATGTCTGGAACATCCTCCACCAGTCTGTTGGCCTGTCTCCACAGATATGGTTGTAAGAGGTATTTCCAAATGCCTTCTATGATGCTGTTGTTCACACACCACCATGAAGTCCTCCTCACTGGCAAAGAAAAGGGCCAATGCTCACATGCCATACTCAGTGATAGAAGTGTGCTGCCATGCCATTGGCTATATGAATAACAACACAGCTGTCCTGCATGCAATTATCAAGTGGGGGACACCAATTGGTGCACAGGCCATCAGCTGCTCATGAGCATTACCTAGAAAAGGCAAGCTGCAGCCTATGCAAAACAGATATACACCCTACATCCTTGAGAGAGAGAGAGAGAGAGACAGCAAAAAGAAAATAAAAGCAAAGCAGGACATAACCACCTACACTTAAATAAAACAAACAGGTATGTCAAACATGTAAGCATGTAATGGACTGCAGTATGGGGTATGTAAGAAGGGGAAATAGGAACTCTAACATATATGTCTCAACAAGACTTGCCCTACTGATATATTTCTGATCAGAACCTATGGCCATAGTATCTGGGTCTGTCTGCAGTGACAAAAATCATAGGTCAGGCCCCTGAGTCACCCCAGGAAAGGATGGCTCACATATGACTACTATTGCAGTGTGTGTTGAACAATACTGACTGTGACAATGCTAGGCAAGTTACAGGGATGATGTACATATACATATCTTACTTGTGAATACAACTGTGATATACTTGGTTGTCTCAGAAATGTGAGAGACCTATGCATGGTCTTTGCATAGTAAAGTACTGTTGCACATGTGTGTGTTGAACTGCATGGGATATACTGAGCTCATACCACTAAACTGTCCAATGTTATGCACACTGACCATATTGTGTGCCTCATATTTGTAGTCCTTTACTCATACAACTGTATTACATCTGACAGATCATTGGCAAATCTGTGAAGACTGACATTACATCTCCTTCTTTTTCTTTGGCTTTTCCCGTTAGCAGTCGCCAAAGTTGATCATCTGTTGCCATTTCTGCCTGTCCTCTGCATCCTGCTCTGTCACACCAACCACTTGCATATACTCTCTTACCACATCCAGGAACCTTATCTGAGGCCTTCCTCATTTCCTCTCACCTGGCAGCATCATCCTTAGCATCCCTTTCCCAATATACTCAGCATCCCTCTGCAGCACATGTCCAAACTTAGGTAATCTTGCCTCTCTGGCTTTGTCTCAGAACCATCCAACATGGGCTGACCCTGTCATATACACATTGCTACTCCTGTCCACCCTCGTCACAACCAGTGCAAGTCCTAACATCTGCAACTCTGCCACGTCCAACTCTGATTCCTGCCTTTTTGCCGATGACACTGTCTCCAAACTGTATAACATAGCTGGTCTCACTACCCTGTATAGACCTTCCCTTTCACTTTTACTGGTACTCATCTGTCACAAATCAGTACTGACACTCTTCTCTACCCTCTCCATATTATCTGTACTCTCATCCTCACCTATCCTCCACAGTCATCATTACTCTGAAATGTTGATCCCAGTCAATTATAGTCATCCACCTTTGTCAACCCTACTCCTTGCATCCTCAGCATTCCACTACAAACCCTTTCATTCACACACAGATATTTTGTCATAGTCCTGCTGACCTTCATTCCTCTCCTCTCTAGAGCATATCTCCACCTCTACAGGGTCTCCTACATCTGTACCTTACTCTCACTACAGATCAAAATGTCATCTGCAAACATTATAGTCAACAGAGACTCCTGTATGATATTGTCTGTCAACCTGCCCATTGCCATTGCAAATAAGAAAGGGCTCACAGCTGATCTCTGATGTCATCCCACCTCCACCTTAAATGCATCTGTCACTCCCGCTGCAGACCTCACTACTGTCACACCACCCTTGTACATATCCTGTATCATTCTTACATATATCTCTGCCATTCATGAGTTCCTCATACAATACCACAACTCCCCTCTAGGCACCCTGTCATATGCTTTCTCTACGTCTAGAAAGACACAAAGCAACTCTTGACCTTCTCTGTACTACTCCATCAACATTCTCAGAACAAAGATCACATCTGTAGTGCTCTTACCTGGCATAAGAACATACTGCCGGACACTACTCATCACTGCCCTGCTTAACCTAGCTTCCAGTACTCTTTCGCATGACATCATGCTGTGACTGATTAATGTTATCCCTCTGTAGTCACTACAGCTCTGCACATCAACTTTATTCCTAAAAATGGTATTCAAACACTTTCTCTCCACTCCACATGCAGCCTCTCACTTTCCAAGATATCATTAAACAATTTGGTGAAAAACACCACTGCTATTTCTCCTAAACACCTTCATGCTACCACAGGTATGTCATGTGGAAAAACAAGCTTTCCAGTATTCATCCTCTTCACAGCGATCTTTACTTCCTCCTTGGTAAGCTGTTGCACTTCCTGATTCACCATATCAACATCATCCCACCATCTCTCTATCATTCTCTCCATTCATCAGCCTCTCAAAGTACTCTATCCTTCTGGTCAACACAGTCTCCTCACTTGTGAGTATATTTCCCTCATTATCCTTTATCACCCTTATCTGCTGCACATCTTTCCTGGCTTAGTCACTCTGTCTAGCCAACTGGTACAAGTCCTTTTATCCCTCCTTATTGTCCAACCTGTCATACAAATCATCATGTCTCATCCTTAGCCTTTGCCACCTCTCTCTTTGCCATGCACCTCATCTCATTATACTCCTGTCTACTTTCCACATCTCTCCAACAATCCCACTACTTCATGTCCAACCTCTTTTTCTGTATACTGTCCTGTACTTCCTCAGTCCACCACCAGGTGTCCGTGTACATCTTCCTCCATCTACATGTCACAACAAGCACCTTTCTAGCCATCTCCCGTACTAGCTCTGCTGTACTTACCCAAATATTTGGTAAATCATCACTGGAACCCAGTGCCTGTCTTAACTCTTCCTTGAACTCCACCTCACAATCACCCTTTTCCAGTTCCCACCATTTGATCCTTGGTGCTACCCTCACATTCCTCCTCTTCTTGATCATCAATGTCATCTTACAGACCAACATTCTCTGCTGCTTAACTTCATTGTCCCCTGTCACCACTTTACAGTCTTCAATCTCCTTCAAACTGGCCCTCCTACATTGGATATATTCCACCTGGGTGCATCTCCCTCCACTCCCGTATGTCACCCTATGCTGCTCCCTCTTGTTATAGTATGTATTCACCACAGCCATGTCCATCCTTTTTGCAAAATCCACTACCATCTCACCATCTGCATTCCTTTGCTTAACACCATACATACCCATCACTTCCTCATCCCCTCTATTCCCTTCAATATGCCCATTAAAATCTTCTGCAATCACCACTGTCTCACCCTTTGGTATAGTCATCACCACGTCATCCAACTGACTTCACATTCCTCTTACTCATCCATCACACAACCAACTTGTGTAGCATATTAACTAACAACATTCATTATTACACAATCAATTTCCAGCTTCATAAACATGACTCTATCAGGCATCCTGTCATCCTCCAAAAACCCTCTTGGCATACTGTTCCTTCAGGACAACCCCTACCCACTTTTTCCTCCCATCCACACCATGATAGTACAAGTTTGACCTGCCTCCGATACACCTAGCTGTACTCCCCTTCAATCTGGTGTCTTGCCCACACAGTATATCAACCTTCCTTCTGGCCATAATATCAGCTAGCGCTGTCCCTATACCAGTCATACTGCCAACATTAAAGGTTCCTACCCTCATTACCACACTCCTAGCCTTTCTCCTCCCTTCCTGCTATATGAGTGTTGGACATCCTCCAGGGTATGTCTGTCAATACAAAGGCTACTGTGCTATCGAATGACTCAGGTGTGTTACAGCAATATGAAGACAGTGTCACTCATTTTGTCCCATTGCCCCCCATGTATGTGTGGCATCCTACAGATGTCTTGCTGTAACGGGTGGAGAGGGATGAGTGGGCATCAAGGGTGTGAATACAGTGTGCCATACTGACATAGAACAGAAATGTATATCAGGTATTACCTGTGCACATGTCAGTATGAGTAGGTGCATCTGGCTGCCTCATAACAACAGACACAGGATGCAAAATGTCAGTTAAATAAGCTGTACATGTTGTACATGTGTAATGTTAGTTACTGTGCATTTAACAGAGTTTGTTGTTTACAGCTACTGGTTCTTGCATTGCCCTGACACAGACATGGGTAGTAGAATAAGCATGAGTATCATGTTGACATGTGAGAGGTGTCCAATCATGTTATGAGCTTTTTTCCATGCCTACTAAACACAGCCATATGACAACTGACATAGTTGTATGGACTCAGAAATACTTTACTTGTAAAACCTGTAGAGTAATCCCCTTTGCTGGACAGCAGCAATACACAAAACACATGATTGGTTGCTATGTCGGATGTACAGGTCAGAGTAGGTGCAGGCACTAACTTGGCAGTGAGTCCATCTTTGTCTGAATAACCGTATGAAGTCCTAGGTGGATTACTGTAAGGCTAACTATGAGTACAAATTGGACACATCCACCAATTGCAATCACAAGGCCATCTTCACATATGTTTTCAATCTCAGAGGTGACAACACAACCCACCCTGTAATGGTGGTCAATCACACCACATACACGCACACCATAGCTATAGGTAACCTGCTGCAGACAGGTTTAGGGCAAACATCACCCCACTGGCTCACCATCAGTGTAGGTGGATATGCACAGCACCTGCACCCCTCCTCTCAACATATGGGAGCAGGTGCATACTGCCTAATCAAAGCCAACAAAAGCAGGTCTCCATGGCACCTGAGAACATTCCTGTCTGCATCCTACATGAACTCAGGCATATGCTTCCAGCTCCATTACACACTGTATGCAAGCAAAGCCTGAGCACCATTGACATCCCTTCTGCAAGGAAGATGTTCACTGTCATCCCTCTAAACAAACATGAATGATGATTGGTGGTTTATGCAATGTACTGGCCCTCATGGGGGGAACATGACACATCAGGACCAGGAGTGCAATGCAGGTTCATACTGTGCTAATAGAACAAGGGTATGATGTGGTGGTACGTGGTGGCTGATGATAGGCAATGCTGATGGGCTGGCTCTGTAAATGACTCTGGCCAATGTCTGAGGTCCTGTGATGTGTTTTCCTATTTATATCTTCCAGGTGCCATCCAAAGACAGCCATTTTACACTGCTCAGGGGAATGCAGCAATAACCGAAGCCATCCTGCAATACTATGCAGTGCTGTTTGGCCGGAGCTGCCTTATGCGGGAATGGACTACCCTGTGGGATGAACATCTCTACAGAGTCAACACCTTGGGCCAAAATGGCCACATATACGAGCAGGTCAGGCATTATGCAACTGACCTGCTTTGCTGTACTCTACAGAGGGCTGCTGCCGTGGCCAGGGACCATTCCATGACAGGTGGGAGCCCATCTACACAGGTCCCACTTACACCAATGGAAGAGCTCCTTGCCAACATTGGGGTAGCCCCCACACAACAACCATGACATGTAACACCAGTCATGGTGGTGGGTGGCACCCTGGCAACAGACGAGGAGTGTCCAGGTAAGGTTACAGTCCACATCATTTTAATATTGTTGCACTAATACTGTCTGCTGTAAAGTATCTAGATGCATATTTCAGGTAAAACTGCATTTCTGGCTGGGGTTTAGTAATACACACAAGTGCACATCTATGGTGAAGGATAGCAAATTGTGTACTATCACAGCTTGTGATGTACATGTGCAGAAATGTAGCATTCATCTTGTAACACTGCCAAATCTGAGTCTGCTGACAATACCTCTCACCCACAGCTACATAGGTACCTATGGTCTGCATGTGGGACAGCAGCCTAAAGCCAGTGAGTAAGGGATTTTCCTGTTGTGGCTCACCAGTACCCCAGTAATGTTGAGGTCATGCAAGTGACCATGCACACAGCTGTTACTCTCAGATATTCTGCAATATATGTATGTTCACTTGTGGTAAGGTTAACTGCAATGCATCACAGTGGTCATCACAGGGGCCTATTTGCAGGAGATGTTACATGTCTGTAGCATACCTCACAACCTGTCATTGCAAGAAATGTGGACAAAGATTGACAACATGGGGGGATAAAGCTCTAAAACTAGGGACATAGTTTATAAATTAGTGCTACACAGTGCATATAAAAGGTGTACACACACCTGTTTCAATGGTAGTATTTGTGAAATACAAAAATGAGATTAGAAGAACAAAATTTCAAACCCTTCCAAACTTTCATGTAACCTATAATCTGTACAATTCCACTGTTAAACAGACACATCTGTTAGGGGAACAATTATGACACATGTAAAATGTACAATAAGCTGGATGCATACATGTGGCCAGGCTGAAGGTACTACTGTGGTGAGTTAGCTTTGCATATGATAACATCATTACATCTTCTTGGGTACACATTCACCATCACTGACAGAGACTCTTTGATTAACAGCATATAACAGTCAGCTGTCCTACCAGAATCATCGTAACATTTACTCAGTTGCCTGCAACAGCAATAGCCATCGTTTGCATAGAGCTTACAAAGCAGCAAGGGGTCACAGCTGTGAGAGGTATCAGCCCAGAGAAGGGTACACACACATTTATACAACATTGCATATACCATGGAACACAGTGAAGACAGTCATCAAAGAGTGGTGAAAATATGGGCCAACAGTGACATTGCAATGAAATGGACATCGTTCCAAATGTATGGAAAGAAGACTCACACTGGTCAGGGTAGCTTCCAGGAAGCCTACAACAACAGTAAAGGAGTTGCAGGAACTCTGTCAAGTACTGCTTGTGTACTACATATGACAACAATCTCCTGTATTCTCCACATGTCTTACCTATGGGGTAGGGTTGGAAGATGGCAGCCTTGTCACACACAGAACAGCATCCAGGTCTGGCAAATGCCTCAAGAACATTACATCAGGCCTTCCAAGTGCATGTGGGGAAATGTGTTATGGTGGAATGAGACCAGGGTTGCACATTTTGGCCATACTACAGACAGGTTTATTTGGCAAATTAACATCAGTGTGCATCACCAAAAGAACACCATCCCTATGTGAACCATTGTGATGGCAGTATCCTGCTTTGGGGTTGCTTTTCATAAACTAGAAGTGCACCTTTAGCCAAGGTGTAGGGGATTATAAACAGTACCAAATATCAGTCCCTTTTGGCCCCAAATCATCCTGTGGCTGCTAGAAAGCTGCAGCTGGGGAGGAATTACACCTTTCCACACAACAATGACCCAAATCATACATCCATATCCAAACATGGATGTGTTTACCACAAGAGAATACATGGTTTGGAATGGCCGAGCCACAGTACACACCTACATCCAATAGAGAATCCATGGGGTGCCCTGCAGAGGGCTGTGCAAAAGACATGCCCTTGCAATCTGATAGAGTTGTAGGGCTTTTGCAGGGAGAGTGTACAAATAATAGTAAGCTGAGATGTGTCATGCTGATACACACCTTCTCAAGAGGATTGACTGTTGTTAAGATATTCAAAGGTACTTTAACAAAGTAGTACTTTAAAAGTGTGCACAGTCATGCAACCACCCTATTGTACATACTGCAAATTCTATATGTCATCTCTAACAAATGTGCTTGTTCTTCTGTTGGATTGCACAGGTTATAGGTCACAGTAAAGGTGAGAATAGTTATCACATGATTTCTGTGGTCTCATGTCATGCATCAGACAAACCTGGCATGTTACCAGGGGTGTGTACACTTCTGATATCCACTGTAAGCTTGGGAGATTGTTGTTGTAATTGGTTCTGTTGTAATATACATGTACTGCAGGTTTTAGTGTGAAACCCAAAATATGTCATTAATTAGTGACACTAGTCCTCAGATCATCCCAGTAATGTATCAGACTAACACGGGATTTATGAGGAACATACCAGAAATATCAGCCACACATGTACACATTCAGCAACACTATACACAGTTGAGAGGTATGTTCTGTAGGAGTGGCCATTGTGCTATACAGGTGAACAGGAATTAAGTGTACATGGATGTAGTGTGTGCCACTTGAAGGCCCTTCACCTAACAGTATGCATGTATCACAGAGGTGTAAATAAGTAATAACATTAATTGGAAAGTGCTGCACTGCATGATATATAGGGCCTGTCCAGGGTGTGTTTGTAGTGGTCTGACTATGTTGTGAATATCACCATTTGGTTGTTATGAGGTCTGTGTAATGCCTGGCTGCCACCTCACGTGTGTGTGTGTGTGTGTGTGTGTGTGTGTGTGTGTGTGTGTGTGTGTGTGTGTGTGTGTGTGTAGCAGCAAATGTAGTGCAGATAGTAATTTATATATGTTGGCTTCCCCCCACAGGTGGTCATGGTGGCTGTGGTCCCTCCCACTCAGAATGTGATGCCAGTGTCTCTGAAGACTCTGATAATGATGATAGTCATAGTCAGGCACAGGTGATTTTGTCAGGGGTTTAATCTGTGTCATGGGTTGGCATCCAAAAGTACCCAACACTGTCCCTGCACACAGTCACAATGCACACACATATCCTGTCCCCAGTAGCCACAGATAATGGACAGTTGGCAGGTGGTGGCATGCAACAGGCTAGTATGGTGACTATGGCAAGTGTGACTGCAGCCACTGGCTATAGCCAGAGTGCTGGTGAGGTCCCACACAGGCAGATGGACAGGGGTCCCCATAGGAAGACTGCTGCCTGTCAAGCTGCTGTCTTAAGTGCTACAACAGGTGTCACCAGACGCATGTTCTGGGCACATAGTGAACACAACACCAGACACATACTCAGTGTGGTGGATGAAACTTGTCCTGATTTACGTGGTGACATACATGACCTAGTTGAGGCCACATGTCAAAATACTGAGATCATGAATACACAGTGGGGTGAGATGCTGGCAATCCTCAAAAGTGCTATGTCTGTGATGGAGTGAGTGGTGGGTGATGGGCATCGGCCACACAGACATAGGTCAACAATGACATCAACTGACAGTTTACAGGGCCATGCCCCTTCACACTCCTGTACTGGCAGTGAAATCAGCACTACCAAAGTGTGCTGTCTACATTGTTGCTGCCCGCATCACACCAGAGCAGGCCATGGGCACGTGGTCCTTGCCAGTTTCATCAGGGACATGGATGGAAACAAAATGGTATGTCTTTTGCATACACACAGTCAGGACTGACACAGGGGGTGTGCATACAACAACATGGATACAGTTGGCAAAAGATAGATTATTAAAGGTGCATATCCACTTTGATGTACTGTACTACTACATACATGACATGCCCCACATAGATGATATGCATGGGACTTTACCCATTATCTGTTACAACATGTACTATTGTGAATGCCCTCATGGATGGTGAGTTAACCCTCCAGAAATGGCATCTGGAATCAAGTATTGCTCCTACTTGCCTGGACAAGTGTTAGGGTAGCAGACATTGCTGATGCTTCAGTCAGGTATGATACTTGATGCTGCCATATGTGTCAGTATACTCACTGTGACCTATTTGGCAGCAATATCACATACATGGGCACTGTTAAGAGACACAGACCACTTATAAGTTGCAAACATATTGATATTCTGGCCATATCTGTACAGAGGACTGGTATGGCCTGTACAATAGTTTAACATGCTGCATGTGAGGCAGATGCTATTACCACGCTATATAAAGTAATGCCATCAGGAGGTGGTAACCAGCGCTGCATGGTCCATGCATCAAAATGGTATAAGTCACACAATATATGATTCTCACAGAAACACACATGCCAGTATTGAGATTAGAACTCCTACCTATCTATTTATGTCTACTATAGTGGTACAGAGTTATCAGACATGCCACACAATTTCACTTTATCCAAACGTACTTCTAAGGTGAATGACATCAACTAGTAAATTAGGCTGAGGCAGGGGCGGCCCGTGCTATCGGGCTGCCGGACTGCAGCCCCCTCAACCAAAAAAAAAGAAAGAAAAAAAAGAAAGAAAAAAGAAAAAAAATATTTTTAAAATTAGCGGACTCACATGCGCAGTAGTCCAGACTACTGCGAGTCTACTGCGCATGTTCGGCAGTCCGCAATCAGGTAGGGAACATAGGACGTCTGTGCACTTTTAAAGTGCACAGACTCGCTGGAAAAACACGTACCGGACTGCAACAGCAGCAGTCAGTGTCGGGACTGTGGAGTAGGGTTTGGATCGCGGGAATCTCGGGACTATGGAGTATTGCGGGCTTTTGGATTAACGTTATGGGGAATGGGCAGCAAGGACAGGTAAGTGTGTTATTTATTTTAGTCTAGAATGGTAGGGAAGTGTGTGAATGAATATTTGAATGGCCTGGTGTGTGTGTTTACTAGGGAAGTGTGTGAATGAATATTTGAATGGCCTGGTGTGTGTGTTTACTGTTTAGTAGGGAAGTGTGTGAATGAATATTTGAATGAATGGCCTGGTGTGTGTGTTTACTGTTTAGTAGGGAAGTGTGTGAATGAATATTTGAATGAATGGCCTGGTGTGTGTGTTTACTGTTTAGTAGGGAAGTGTGTGAATGAATATTTGAATGAATGGCTTGGTGTGTGTGTTTACTGTTTAGTAGGGAAGTGTGTGAATGAATATTTGAATGAATGGCCTGGTGTGTGTGTTTACTGTTTAGTAGGGAAGTGTGTGAATGAATATTTGAATGAATGGCCTGGTGTGTGTGTTTACTGTTTAGTAGGGAAGTGTGTGAATGAATATTTGAATGAATGGCCTGGTGTGTGTATTTACTGTTTAGTAGGGAAGTGTGTGAATGAATATTTGAATGAATGGCCTGGTGTGTGTGTTTACTGTTTAGTAGGGAAGTGTGTGAATGAATGGCCTGGTGTGTGTGTGCACTATTTAGTAGGGAAGTGTGTGAATGAATATTTGAATGAATGGCCTGGTGTGAGTGTGCACTGTTTAGTAGGGAAGTGTGTGAATGAATATTTGAATGAATGGCCTGGTGTGTGTGTGCACTGTTTAGTAGGGAAGTGTGTGAATGAATATTTGAATGAATGGCCTGGTGTGTGTGTGTGTACTGTTTAGTAGGGAAGTGTGTGAATGAATATTTGAATGAATGGCCTGGTGTGTGTGTGTGTGTACTGTTTAGTAGGGAAGTGTGTGAATGAATATTTGAATGAATGGCCTGGTGTGTGTGTGTGTACTGTTTAGTAGGGAAGTGTGTGAATGAATATTTGAATGAATGGCCTGGTGTGTGTGTGTGTACTGTTTAGTAGGGAAGTATGTGAATGAATATTTGAATGAATGGCCTGGTGTGTGTGTGTGTACTGTTTAGTAGGAAGTGTGTGAATGAATATTTGAATGAATGGCCTGGTGTGTGTGTGTGTACTGTTTAGTAGGGAAGTGTGTGAATGAATATTTGAATGAATGGCCTGGTGTGTGTGTGTGTACTGTTTAGTAGGGAAGTGTGTGAATGAATATTTGAATGAATGGCCTGGTGTGTGTGTGTGTGTACTGTTTAGTAGGGAAGTGTGTGAATGAATATTTGAATGAATGGCCTGGTGTGTGTGTGTGTACTGTTTAGTAGGGAAGTGTGTGAATGAATATTTGAATGAATGGCCTGGTGTGTGTGTGTGTACTGTTTAGTAGGGAAGTGTGTGAATGAATATTTGAATGAATGGCCTGGTGTGTGTGTGTGTACTGTTTAGTAGGGAAGTGTGTGAATGAATATTTGAATGAATGGCCTGGTGTGTGTGTTTGTGTGTGTGTGTGTGTGTGTGTGTGTGTGAGAAAATGCCCCAGGTGCTCATGGTGGTGTGGTAGGGAATGCCTCAGGCTTGAACCCTGTACCCTGTATGCAGGTGTTAAAGACTTGAGTTCCCTACCCACCACCATTTGTAAAAAAATTGCAGATTTTTGCCTCATATTTGATCTGATCTGTTCCTCATAATATCTGTGGTTTGTAAATGTTTTAATGCTTGATATTTTATGGTGTAGTAGTAGCATTGTTGCCTCACTGCTGCAGGTTCTCAGGTTTGATTCTTGGCTGGGGTTCCTTCTTTGTGGGGTCTGTATCTTCTCCCTGTGTTTGTGTGGGTTTGCTTTTGTGTCCTCCCATGTTACAAAGACATGTCTACATTATTTCTTCCTGGGCTTCTGCTGAAAATAGTTTTTTTGTTCCAAGTCAGACTGTCCTGATTAACAAATGTTAAATAAAATTGACAGGCATTTGAATTTCAGACTTCAGGTTTCTGAATGTTTAATTCCTTGCATAATTGATGGTGCAATGGTAGTATTGTTGCCTCACAGCTATAGGTTTTCTGGTTTGATTCTTGGTTGGGGTGGCTTCTGTGTGGAGTCTGCATCTCCTCCCTGTGTTTGTGTGGATTTGCTCTGGTGCCCTGCCATTTTACAAAGACGTGTCTGCAGTATTAATTCCTGCGTCTCTGCTGAAAATTGGTTTTGTTCTGTCCGCAGTAAAATTGACCGGCATTTGAATTTCAAACTTCATGTTCTTCAGAATACATAGTAGCACAACCTTTTTTTCTAGCAATTTTCTAAGTTTATAAGATGAATATTTTAAATTTGTCACTATTTTTGGGACTGTATTCCCCCATTATTGGCTTTGTCCAGGTTTTTGTGCTAAGGGTGACAGCTATGGCAAGAACTGAATTCACTGAATATGTTTGAGGGCTGTATTCCCTCATTACTGGGTTTGTCCAGGTGTTTTGTACTAAGAGGTTGACAGCTATGGTGAGAACTGAATTCACTAAATGATAGCCATTTAAGTTTGTCTTCCTCTCTTTTACAAAGCAGCTGATGTGGCGTAGTGGTATGTTGCTCTGACTGTTTTTTGCTCAGGGACCTTGGCAGTAAAATATATGGTGGCAACACGCAACTTTCCAAGATTATACAAGCAATGTTTAATGTGTCCCTGGTTTTTGGGCTTTTGTCCCCCCCCCCCATGCAGTTGAGTATTGAGTAGATTTTAGAAGGAGCTGAGAGCTGCAGGGGAATAGAAGTTTACTGCTATGCCTAGTTAATACTATAGCACAACAGGTTGTGTACTTGCTTTTGATGCAGAAGGCTGTGGGTTCTACTCCCACAAGGGGTGGATGCTGCCACACTCAGAATGTTCTCCTTGGTGAAGATACTAACTATGAGTTTGTTATCAGTTTGCCATCTATTTCGTCTTGCAATATTATTACTAGCTTATCATTTTTTTAATGTAATATAGGTAATTTATTCCTGAGGGGCAACAGACACTTTATTTTTCGATGAAACCATGAAATATAAAGGTGATTGCTAGCAGCAACCGCTTCATTAGTTACATATTTCTTTAATGTGGAATTATTTAGATGACTTACTTCAGAGATTGTGCATATTTACTGATAATGGACTGTAGAATTGTGCATATTTACTGATAATGGTGGACTGTAGAATTGTGCATATTTACTAATAATGGTGGACTGTGGAATTGTGCATATTTACTAATAATGGTGGACTGTAGAATTGTGCATATTTACTAATAATGGTGGACTGTAGAATTGTGCATATTTACTAATAATGGTGGACTGTAGAATTGTGCATATTTACTAATAATGGTGGACTGTAGAATTGTGCATATTTACTAATAATGGTGGACTGTAGAATTGTGCATATTTACTAATAATGGTGGACTGTAGAATTGTGCATATTTACTAATAATGGTGGACTGTAGAATTGTGTATATTTACTAATAATGGTGGACTGTGGAAGTCTGAGTAGACTTTTTTTATGATAAATGTTCTCAACTGGGCAGTTTTGCCATTATGGGTGCATATGGTTTGTTTCATTGCTTACTGGAAAAATGTTCAAAACAAATTTAAAACACCCTCTAACAAGTGTACTGTATTGTACAAGGAATATAATTTTAGTACAATGAGGAAGGTGTATCAAAGAGCACATGTATGTTTCATATGCAAGGGGCCTATGATTCGAAAACAGCCCAAAATTAATCTTTATCTGCCACTGGCAAAATGTATTTTCTTTGAATGTGGGTTTCAATGCTGTTTCAATGAATGTGAGTTTCAAGGGCAGAGAAGTTTTAATGCTAAGTTTTCATTGTGAGACTGCATTACTTTGTTTAACAGATGACTTGATGTTTGTGCTGTAAAATACAAAATAAAACTTTCAAAATGAAGTCCAACTTATCATAGAAGTAAAGCAGTATGCACATTAGTGTTTATGGTAAATGGAGTGAAATAGCCAAGTAATGGTTCATTGGAATGGCTGCAGAGGCTCCATTCAACCATTATTTTGTCAGGGGGGGGGAAGGGCAGCAAACTCAGACAGGCCCAGCTGAACTATACCTCCCAACTGTCCAGATTTTCAAAGAATGAATAGATTTTTGCTTCTTATTTTTAGTTTGTTCATAAAATTTGTAGTTTTAATTCCTAAATGATTTGCCAGAAGTCACTAAATAAAGTTTCAGACTTCATAACCTTCAGAAAAATGCATGTTAAAGTAAGAGAATGCATGTTAAAGTAAGAGCTGTTCTATCAACTGTCTCAATTTATACAAGAGCAATTTTTAGTACTGTTTATATGTGCCCCCAATATATTTGGCCTTGTTCAGATTTACTGCATTAACAGGTTGAGAGGTACGTGCAAATAAATTGCTTTATAGAATTAGGCATAGCCAACCTCTCAACTGTCCCCAATTTTTGGCTCAGAATGTTGCTCTTCCCCCTAATAATCCCTCCGCAAAATAGCAATTTTGGAAGAAAACATGGAGGGTTTACAATTAAGAAATAACTGTAATAATCAAAGTTATCGATTACTTGAAATGCATGTAGATTCTTTCATTTTGTCAGCTGCTCAAGGTAGCAGTACTAATATTAAAGTGTCCCTTCTTTGACAGGTAGCAGCTGTATTTTTGGTCCATTTTTCATAAAATTGTGTTTTTTGGCAAATTAGTGACAAATCACTAAAGACTGAAGTTAGAAAATGACAGACATTTGAGTTTCAGATTTTATACCCTTCAGAAAATTCATACTAATGCAAGACCTATTCTATTATCTTTCTAAGTTTATTAGAGCAATATTTAAAAATTGTCCTTATTGTTGGGCCTTTGTCCCACTTCTGTGTCCAGATTTCTTGCTCTTGAGGTTGAGAGGTATGACAAATGAAATGTGTCAGGGCCATCACAGTCAGCCAGAGAGATTTCAAATTGTGACATGCTTGTTGCACCCCACTCCCCCATGTAGTGACTCTGGATGTGTACAAGCAAGGCAAGAAGTAGTTGTATCTACCTTGGATGGGGAGGACACACTGCATAAGTACTACAGTGGCTTTTCATCTGTCCTTGATTTTGCAGAATGGTCTGGTTTCTGTCATATTTTTGTACTGTTGATTTATGATTATTACTCAGTGCCTGTTGCTCTGTGTTTAAGTAGCAATGCTTTAATGACCATAAGGTAAGCTTGTCTGACATCGTAAGATGCAAGTAAGCTTTAATAAGCATAATGTTAAAGAATTGCCAACATTGAAAGCCTTTCTGTTGTTGTCATGCAGAGAATACTTGACTAGATAATGTATAAGCCTTGGATATTAAAGGACAGGATTACATTATTTTAAAAAGCTCATTACACTTGTTGGAGACTTCCAGTCATCTCTACAGACTTTACCCGTAAACTAAACAGAATGCCAATCATGTGTGGTCCATAACCTGTACAGTAATCTTTTAAGCAATGTATCTTGAGCTTGTTTCTTGCTTGCTGTTCATTTTTTACTTTTATCATGTTTTCCCCATGAAACAAGTTGTCAGGCAGCAGGTCTTTTTTGGATAAGAAACATTTTTACAAGTGGTTTTCTACTTTCAGCATGTTACTTGACTGGCATTCCAGTAATGTATTTAAAAAGTAATTTATTTTTTCATGCCTCACAACCTTTTGTTTCCATGTAGATATTAAGTAAGCTGTCATGCAGCCAATGCATTGAAATATTTTTATTCTTCTACACTTATTTTTGTCTTGATTGGACTTTCATAATGATGGTTTGCCACCCAGGGCAGCGTATTTAATTAAAGTTAGTTTTTTGTGGTTTTGTGCATAGCTCCTCCCCTTTATGGTTGACCACACCCCTTCCCCATTGACCCCACCCATTCAGCTGTCTCCTGCAGCCCCCCTGTGATTTGAAGTCACCAGCCGCCACTGGGCTGAGGGGATGTGTAGAGAGTGGAACACAACTCAAAATTGTATAAACCACACAGTATATGATTCTCACACACACTTGCCAGTGTTAAAATTAGAACTCCTGCCTACCTAGTTATGTTTACTACAGTGTTATGCAGTTATCAGACATGCCTCAAAGCTTACACAATTTCACCTTATCCAAAGGTACTTCTAAGGTGAATGACATCAGCAGGACTAGTAAATTAGGGTAAGGGGATGTGTAGAGGGTGGTACACAACTCAAGATGGTATAACCCATACACTTGCTAATACTGAGATTAGAACTCTTGCCTATCTAGTTATTTCTATTATAGTGTTACACAGTTATCAGACATACCACGGAGCTTAAACAATTCCACCTTATCCAAAAGTACTTTTAAGGTGAATGACATCAACAGGACTAGTAAATTAGAGTGAGGGGAAGTGTAGAGGGTGATAGACAACTCAAAATGGTATAAACAATACAGTATATGATTCTCGCTCACACACACACACACACACACACACACACACACACACACACACACACACACACACACACACACACAAACTTACTTGGCAGTATTGAGATTAGAACTCCTGCCTACCTAGTTATTTGTGCTTCAGTGTTATACAGTTACCGCACATGTTACAGAGCTTACTGGACTAACAACTGGCCAAACGTGCTGATAGCTGCATGGCTGAGGTAAAGTATTACAGGTGGCAGAAAGTCTGCCTTCAGTTTTTCCCTTGGATCTTGCTAGTTCTTTCTCAGTTGCATTTCAAATAGCATAATAACTTTGCACTTCAACAGGTTATTGTATCAATAAGTGTAGCACACCTGGGAGCCATCAGCAGTAGTCATTCCTCACAGAATTAGCCGCAGTTGTGACCACCCCTCCTGGCATGATTGCAGTGAAGTTTTCTGTGCTTTTGCCAATTAACCTGGTGCACTTGGCCATTTTGAGGCACTGTTGCAACTGCCTCATGTACACAGACAGCCCTCTCCTCTAAACTCCAAATACTCAGACTTGTGAGAGTTACCCCTATATCACCAAATTTGGAAAAACGCACTCTCCAGCAAAGACTGGACTTGCTGATCAAGAGGATGAGGTCAACACCTGCACCACACCATGTGGAACACATAGCTTGCCACAACACCCACTATCACAGCCCTGACATACACTCACAAACCACACACCCACCTTCACAGAGGCACTCAATCGACATTTACTCAATCAGCACAGACCAGCAAGACAGACACTCACTCAGCCACCACAACACAGCACATGCTAAAGGAGACATATGTCTCCTACACAGTGTGCCCCTCAAACTAAGCCTGTAAGGCTAACCACCTTGCCCAATACAGTAATCATGGGTGAATCAATACTGAGGCACACATATGTCCAACTCACTAGATTGAATATGGAGAAGGTAACAGCCAGCTATCTATTACATGCCAGCATCCAACACATGACACACCCAGTCAGGTCACACCACAAAAACTACAAGTTTCACTCTGTGATCATCCATGTGGGTGTGAATGACCCGAGATGCACCTCCCTGGACTACATGACAAGAGATATGGTTGAGCTCTTGGATTATGTGGTCCAGTCAGGTATGACAGCAGCCCTGAGCAGTATACTACTATCACCCAGAATGATGCTGCAGTACTATCAAAAAATGATTGGCTTACGTGTTGTTTGTCATTCTCAGGGGATCCAGTCTCTCTCTTCTTAAAATAGCATGATTGACAGACCTCAATGTCTTGCCAGAGATGGCCTGCATCTGTCAACCCTGGGTTTCCAGGTACTGGCTAAGTCTCTTGCCACCCCTATAGTGCCTTTTTAGGCAGTGTTCCAAATCACATTACCACCATAACAGCTTGACATGAATGCAATCTGAGGGTCATGCTGCTCAACAGTAGGCATCTAACTCTCAAGATGCAGTCACTCAAAGCACTTCTCAAAATGGAGAACTCTGACAGTTGTGCTGTAATGGAGACCTGGTTTACAGCAGCAGACATCAGCCCACAACTAACAGGCTATGATGCATTCCAAAGCTGTCAGCCCCAAAATATGGACCACAGCTCTGCAGGTGGGGGTGTATCTATATTCATAACAGATATGCACACCTTCAAACTAGTATCCCAGCATAATGCATCTGAGATATTTCAGGTACAACTGACTTTGGGTAATAGTGCAATCCAGGTCATAGTCTGCTATGGGTTCACATCCATGTCCTTAGACTGTCAATCCACATTCCTCAACACCATGGCATCTATCAAGGTCCAACCCAACACTTACATAGTAGGAGACTTCAACTACCCCTCTGTCAACTGGGAAAAATAGTCAAGCACCAACAGACTGGCCCAATTCTTCCTCAAATTCATCAGTTCCAATGCCCTGGACTGACTCATACTGACCCCCATAGGGGATGCAACAACCTTGACCTGTGTTGATTACTTACATACGGGACTGTTGCTCAACAGCAGTCATTAATCCCTACCTGGTCAGATCCAAACATGATGCAATCACCATGGTAATCCACATCTCATCCACACCCCCACAAAGGTAACCACCTTGAAAATCCTCTCCAAAGCTGACTTTGGAGTCATAAAAACAGAAGTAGATGACTTCACTGCATCTATGCCAATGGAAAATAGCTGCATGACTGTCACCTCATACACAAATGCACTGTACAAACATGTACATGAATTCATGGTACTAGCCATAGCCAACAGAACCAAGACGCTGTTCTCCAAACACTGGAAGGCAATGTGATGGTCCACTGCCTTTACTAAAGTGTACAACAGAAGGAAGACACTGTTGCAGAAAAAGGTGGTGTCCCAAGTCTGGTAAACCCCATTATTAGCCTCAGCAACAACTTGAGATCCCTCATGGAACCATCTACAGCCAGCTATAAAGACAGAATTTCAGCAGACACTGACAACACTCAAAAAAGACTCTGACAGTTACACCAACAACCTCCACAGTGATACTCACAAGTGCTGTGAGTTACTGCACAATGCTAACTCTTATCCTGAGCCAACAGATATTGGCAGCAGTCTTGCCAACACATTTAGTGCCAGATTTACCCCTCACTCTCCCAAGGGAAAAATCCCAATGGCAGAGGAGTGCCAGACACCCAGCATTACTGCAGCCCAGGATAGACCTGCATTGTCCACAGGAAAGAATTCAGCTTCCATGGGACATAAACATATCTATGGCTGTGTTCTGCATGATATACAAAGAGACCTGGCACCACATCTGTGTGCCCTGTTCAGTCACAGCATCACTTCAGGCTTTGTCCCTCCAAAATGGTGCACTGCTACATTCATCCCTCTCCATAAAGGGGCAGCAATTACAGACCCTGGAGATTATTGGCCCATTAGCCTGACAAGTCTACTATGTACAGGTATGGACTGCATCATGAGGGACCTGATTGACAAAGATATAGGTAATTTCCTAACTCTGGACCCCACACAGTTTGGCTTTGTGAATGCAGATCATGCCTGCTCAACCTGGTTGACTTCTTTGTGTCAGTCACCAGAGCTGTGTATGATGGTAAGGCACTGCATACAGTCTAACTCGATCTGGCCAAGACTTTTGACACCATTCCTCAGTCAGTAATTATTGATAAACCCACCAAATTAGGCATCAACCCCTATATCAGTAGGTGGGTTGCAAATTAGTTCACAGAACACACAGTGTGACAGTGGCAAACTCCAAGTCAGACTGGCAAGCAGTCATGAGTTGAGATCCACAGGGATCAGTACTGGGTAGTCTCCTGTTCAGCATCTGCTTCTCAGTAGTCCAGCCCAACACAGAGGAACTCTGGCTGATGAAGTTCACAGAGGACTGTAAGCTGGGAGCCATCATTAACTCCACAAGTGATGCAGACATCCTACAGAAAAGCCTCATTGAGACCAATGAGTGGTGTGGAAACCATGGCCAGAAGCTTAACATCACAAAATGTATCATCATCCCCTTGGTAAAACACTCAGTCCCCAGTAAGTACCACATTGATGGGAGCCCAATGAACACTGTAGGCATTATATGTGATGTGTGTGGTGACACAGGTTGACAGCAACTTCTCCTTCAACCACCACATTGCCACTGTGGTCAGGAATTCCTTCTATATGGCACATTGCATTACCAAGGGTTTTGCATCCAGGAAGACAGAGGTAATCATCTCTGTCTACTCTTCCCTCATTAGACCATTCATCAAGTATTATGGCCCATTTGGCATGTACCTCACTAGACACTTGCAACAGCTGGGGTGGCCATAGAAGTACCTCACAAAGAGGTTCCTAGGCATTAAACACATGCCCTACACAGACAGACTCAGAAGACTCCAGCTATTCTCTATGTCATATCACCTAGTTAGACACTATCTTTGCTTGACTTACAAAGCCATGTCTGACCCAGCTCTTTTAGAAATGCTACATATGAAAACATCTCAATCTCTCCACACTACATTGCAGAGACTTCTACCTGATTACCACAATTGATACAACATGCTCGTGGGACAGGTCCCTCACCAAGAGACTGCACATGGCCTGGAATACACTTCCCATACATGTCATGTAGAGCACCTAGCTGACCCTGTTTTACAGAAATCTTGATTAGTGGACAGGTAATAGACAGTTCACCCCAAGGATCACTGCAGTGGCTCTACTTGATACAGGCACTGGGAAGTAAAATCGAGTGGCATAGTGGCAGGGCCCTTCTATGGGCTAGACTTGTAAAGGCTCCTGGGCCATTAGCCTACTACACATTTATGAACTGATGAAGGATGACATCAGCAGGACTGATAAAGTAGGGCAGTGGGTGGGAAACATATCAAAATACTTTTGCCTACAAACATACACACATTTGCTGGATACAAGAGTAGAGCCTATGCCTAAGTATCTATTTGTACTATAGTGTTAGGCAGTTATCACACACACTACAGAGCTTACTGGGCTGACAGCTGACCAAAGATACTGATATGGGGAATGACGTCAGCAGGACTGATAAGGTAGGGCAGTGGGTTTTAAACTTATCAAAATACTTTGCTCTACAAAGTGACACACTTGCACACACTTTTACCATATGTGAGAGCAGAACCCCTACCTAACTAGCTATTTGTACTATAGTGTTACACAGTTATTGAACATGCTACAGAGCTTACTGGGCTGACAGCTGACCAAAGATACTGATATGGGGAATGACATCAGCATGACTGATAAAGTAGGGCAGCGGGTGTTAAACATATCAAAATACTTTGTCCTACAAACAGACACATACACACATTTGCCAGATGTGAGAGTAGAACCCTTACCTAACTATTTATTTGTACCATAGTGTTATGCAGTTATCGCACATGCTACAGAGCTTACTGAGCTGACAGCTGGCCAAAGGTACTGATATGGGGAATTCCATCAGCAGGACTGATAAAGTAGGGCAGTGGGTGGGAAACTTATCAAAATACGTCTGCCTACAAACATACACACTTACACATATTTGCCAGATACATGAGCAGAACCTCTGCCTAACTAGTTATTTCTACTACAGTGTTAGGCATTTATCACACACACTACTGAGCTTACTGGGCTGAGAGCTGGCCAAGGTTGCTAATAATGGGAATGCCATCATCTGGCCTGATAAAGTGGGGCAGTGGGAAGTGTTGTGGGTGGGAATGGCATAAAACTGTTTCACCTATAAAGGAACAAACACACAGATCCCTCAGTCTTGCACACACAACTATCACACACACACACACACAGTTGCCAGCATTGGGTTTAGAACTCCTACCTATCTAGTTACTTGTAGTATAGTGTTACACATGCATCACACACACTACAAAGCTTATAGGGGTAGTAGGTTTCAATGATACTTCTAAGGTGAATGACAGCAGCAGCTCTTGTGCAGTTGGGCAACGTGAAGTGTACTGAATGGGAACAGTCTGCTAATACTTAGACATACAGAGACACACACACGGGCAGGTGATGTGATATTAACACAACCCTACTACTATTATACAATCAGGCTCACCTTTTATGCTTGAATGTGCCACTGTTTAAAACCAGTATACCACTGTCCACGACAGGACAACATTGTATGCCATTCAGGATACCCATGTGTGTGACCCATGCTGCTATGTCTGTCCCCCTGTGTCTCTCTTGTTTATCACTGTCTGTCTGTCACTTCCCCACATCTATGTGTGTGTATGCTTGACATATATAGTTATCTGTTGGCCATATATGTCTGCATGTGTGTCACACGCAACAGATATGGATATATCACATTATGGCCACCTACAGCTAGCTGGGGGTAATCCTGTCTGATGTGTGTGTATAGGGACAGTTAAGGTGTACATAGCCGTCTGTATGCACAGATATATCTACAGAATATAGTCATATAGATCAATGTAGGTTACAACATGTCCTGTGATTTTCTAATTGGTTCCAACATGCCCTGTGATTTTCTAAGTGTAGGAGCATGCCCAGTGTGACCTTGTATAGTTAGAGTGGGACTCCATTCCAGAGATTACTCCAGTTCAGGGTTTTCTGTGCTACAGACATACCTGTCAGAAGTACAGCGGACTTTCCTCGGGGTAATGGTTTGTTTTGGCAGACATTTTCTGACATACCTGTATTCTGACAGTGCAATGTATTGTGTCATTACCTAGTGTCAGACATAATCAAATCATCACAGTGCTTTACCAGAGGAATACTAGTTGTATGATGCGTAGAGTGATATAATGGCAGCTATGTGCATTCTTGCCCAACAAGGCCAGTTGGGAGGTGTGACTACAGCCAGTTGAATGATAGTCCAGCATCTTGTTGATATACTGGCTAGGGATCGTCTGCTTCTGTGGTATCTGTGTCACCTGAGATGTGATATCCTGGTGTGGCTATACCTGTCTGATGTACATTTTTTGGCAGATTGTCCAGGTATTTGGCTAGAGGTTTTGTCCAGTCTGCATAAACATGTGTTTTTGTGGCAAGTTATTTCAATATAATTGAAAAGTGATGTTACAAAATATTGACAGACGTTACTGTGTCAGCCTACATAACCTTCAGACAATTCCTGCTACTGCAAACCCCTCACCCTACCAACTTTCTCAGTATGTCAGGACAATATTTACTGCACATGTTTATCATTGTGCCTTTGTTCCACATTTACTTCTGCCCTTGTTCAGACATGTTGCTGTCAGAGTTTGGGTGTGGGTACAGACTGCATTGTACTGTGCAGGCATGTCCATTATATACAAAATCAGACATAAAACAAGGACAAAAGCCATATTGACAATGACCACTGGCAACAGTACCAAGAAGGATGATTATTCACAAAAGCCCTAGTACCTCAGCTACACAGCCCTCAAGAAGTCCATTATATGTGTGGTATATTCTACATAGCACTGTGACTTTCAGGTATGTTAGTGGCAGATCAATAGGTGTCACTGACATGTATAATCGTTGGCACTGCAGTTATCTGTACATGACTCTGTGACAGACAGCCTGTACCTAGGGCAGTACAAAATGACAGCCAGGAGAACATGCTGTCCAGATCTTGAAAGTATTGATCACATGTGGACATATCTCATTAACCCCTGCATATTAAGCACATGCAATATGTTTTCATGTGTATTGGGACAGCCCTACCAATCTGTTATGCTGCTATTTCCCTGCAAACATACATGTTACTGCATTTCTGTGGGTATATGGGGGGCACACCTGTCAAATGTAGACATTTGCAGTGACTGTGCTGATATTTGCTTTACATTTTGATTCCATTTACCATACTATTGTGCCCTGTCTGGAGGACTACAGGCATATCAGTAAATAGCACAGGTGAGATTGTAATGGCATAGATTTGCATATCAGACTTGTGACCCTTCAGAGCCTTACTGCAATTGTGAGACCTGCTGTGCTATGACTGTGCAGATCTGTAGGGGGAGGGTGATTTAACATTGCTGCCATTTGTGGAGCTTTTCCAGACATTTCTCTCTGTTTTTTTACAGCTGATTTACTGTGTGGGTCTGTGGGGTGGGTATGGGACCCCACTGACATCTATGGCTGTGAGCAATGGCCCCCCCAGTTAGTTGGCCCCATACATATACCGCAGTAGGATTTCCCACCTTGGGTACTACTGCACAGTGTTAGGAGGCCAGTATTGGGCAGACATTTCCAGGTGTCCCACATAGCTGTCAGTTGTCTGCTGTTATCCCACTGGTCCACCCCATTCTCTTGCATGCATGCAGCAATACCATACATATGCTAGCAAAACATACTGAGACATTAATTTACTGTTAAGGCAACTGACTGTGGCAGTTGTGTGTATGGAGCTTGAGGGCTGCCTATGTTGGATGCACACAGTACACTGCCTATACATGGTAAGTTAGAGGTAGTGTGATGTGTGTGTCATCTCTTTTTACTGTGTGTGCGAGTAGAGAAAGGTGTCAATCCCTAGGTGTCTACAGTGTCAGTGTGTGTGTGTGCTATGCATTGCCTTTTTGCCAAGGGCAGGCTATACTGGGCACGTTTCCATCTGTCTACAGGGGCTGGCTCAGCAGGTTCCTCATATGAATCCCTCTGTGTTTGTAGGGACCTTGGCGATGGTGGGGGGCTGTGTGGCCCTTCCCCATCCTGTTCCTGCTGCAGCTGTTCCCACAGGATCATACTGTGTAGCATGGCACATACTCTGAACATATGTGCACATGTGACTGAAGAGTACTGCAAGGCTCCACCAGATATGTCCAAGCAGTAGAACCGTGGCTTGAGCATCCCAAATACATGCTCTATAATGATCCTGGTTTGTGAGTGTGCCTCATTATGGCATTCTGGTGTGGGTGTGTGTGCATTTCTGATGGGTGTCATCATCCATGGCTCCAGTGTGTAGCCATCATCCCCCATTAAATGGCCATATGGGATTCCCACCTGGCAAACCACTGATACAGCTGTGAGGAATGCCAGATGTGGGAGTCATGATAGCTTCCACGGCTGCCAGCACACACATTCATGATAATGCCCTGGGCATTGCACACAACCTGGTAGTTGATGAAGGGGAAGCCCTTGTGGTTTATGTAGACCCTACCCTGCTCACTGGGTGGTGCTTTGATGTGGATGTGTGTGCAGTCTATGGCACCCAGTACCAGGTATTCAGCTACATGGTGGAAGAGATACATATTGCTGGTTAACTCCTCACAGGTGTTGGGGAAGTATATGTGATCATGTGCATTTGGTAGCATGGAATCCAGGAACTGATGGAGTACTCTAGATGCAGATTCCTGTGACACCCCCATGATATCCCCAGTAGGTCTTTGGAAAGTAACTATAGCTAGTATTATTAAGGCTACACATACCTTAGTAACAACTGGGATGGGTTCCCCTCTGTTCATTCTGGATGTGAGGCGAGGCCAGCACAGCTCCACAATTTACTGAAGTATGTCCCTGTCCACCCTGTAGTGCTCTACTATCTCCAGGTCATGTTGCCCCTGGTAGGTTACCCTGGTTTTCAACACTCTTCTCCTCCTCCTGAGTCTGGGGTGGTTGTCAGCATTTTTCTCCTCACCACCGTTAGTCTCCAGCACATACTGATGTATCAAAGCGATGGCAGCCCCTAGCATTTTGTCAGTTAAACTTCCCAGGTTTACTCCAAAGATGCAGAGTTTGTGGGAGACACCAGACTGAGGGGTGTTTGTATACTTTATGGTGGTGTGCTGCAACTGCTGCCTGTGTGATTGGCTGACTATGATACATTCTAGTTGCCAGATATATTACTCATGGCTTTGATTTGGCCACTGTGAGTGTTAGAGGCATTAGTGGTAATGTGTACATGTTTGCCTTTATTCTGCTGTTGCCTTTTTTTAATTAGTTTTTACTTACATCTAATCCCACTTTCACCTATGCAGCCACCTGCCAGCTGTGTTATTATGTGCTTTGCCTGCCCATTGTAAGTTGCAAGAATCCCATATTAGTGATTTCTACTTCATTTCTCCTTTATTGTGCTGTTGCCTTTTATTTATTTATTTATTTTCATCTCCTCCCATTTTCAGCTATGCAGCCACCTTACAGCTATATTATTGAGTGCTTCAATGGCTCATTGTGTGTTGCAGTATCCGATATTGCTGTTTGTACTGCATTTCCCTTGGTTTGATATTTCCTTTTACTTTTCCTATGTCTTTCCTGTTTAATCCCTGATGCGCCACCCAGATCCATTAGCTAGTGTAACCAGCAAGAAATGGCCCTCTCCTGGTCGCAAACATGCTCCTCAGTTCATCTATACATCCTCAAACACACCCCCACGCTTAGCTGTGCTTAGCTAAGCACAAACCCGGCCAACAGAGCTCCAATGTGCTTACAGCAAGCATGACTCACCCTTTTTATGTTAGTTGCTCCTCCTGTCTACACAATGGTGTTAGAGCACCTACACTGTTAAGTGCAGTGTGACACTTAGAAGAAATCTGTGATTCAGTATAAGTCCCCTCATTAACATACCCCATTGCCTTAATCCTTAGTTCCTGCACTACACACGAGCCTTCCCCCTTAGCAACCACTGTTCCCTGCCATGGTTTACTTTCTGCATGCCATTGACTATAATGGCATATTGTAGTTTTCCATAATACTCCTGTTTTCCACCTTTTTTTTTTCATTTTCTACCCCCTCCAGTTTGCATGCCACTTCCCACACATTCAATGGCTGAGATCGGCCAACAAAAAAAAGGTTATTTTTTATTCACAGGGAGCAGTTTTGCATGCCAGTGGCCATATATTTGGCCATTGGCATGCATAACCACTCTAATACATGCTTTATTGAGAGCTGACATGCCTCTGTTGTGTTTTTTGCAGAAATGTATTCTGTTAGTAACCAAATACATTTCTGCAACTAACACTGTTCCTGTAAGGAGACTTAGCAGGTTGGTGAATCATTAATTCACCTCATTTGCATGGTTTTCACCAGCAAATAAGGTGATTAGCATCCTGCATGGGTTTCCATGCAGGAACAGTGTTACAGCGCTCATTCACATCAAAAAAGCATGTACCTGGTTCACGAGGTGGCCATTTTCCATGCAGGAGTGACTGCACTGTTCCTGCATGAAAAATATTCATTTGTGAATCCCGGGGTATATTTGCTTCTGTGAGTTATATGTTTGTTTAACTGTCAACTTTCTTTTGCCTGTTTGTTTTGAGTTACTCAGGGAGTCATTTTTTTTTCTTTTTACATTACAATGTGTCAGACACTACGGAAGCAGAAGTTAATAACAGGGTAATGATGCAAGAAGAGGAAGAGCACCCTTCATACAGAAGGATTGCCACCTTTCCATATTCCATAATTGAAACACTTTTCACTGAACAATAAAATTTTGCAGACAAACTACAGCCATAACCAGTACAAATAATTCTACAATTTTTTTGCTAAAATAAAATCTCTTTATTATGGAATATGAGTTCATTTTCTCTTGCCTTGTAGTATGAGAAGATGTTTCAGATAGAGAATAATTATTTCATGTATTAGTCTGAGGAATATTAAAAACAGTCTTTGCCTAAAATCTCAGGATATCTACATTTGTCATTTTTTTCTCAGAACACAACTGCCCAAGTAGGAACTGCCTGGTATAGAGGGAAAGGTGGCAACTGTATCAGACAGTGATGGGCACTATATGTGGCAAATTTGCTACATCTGGTTGGCTATTATAGTTCATAATGATTGTAAAGTAACAGTATCATACAGACTAAAATGATGCATGTAGTATTAAAATCAGGTTATGCTGCTTTCTATATTGTTTGGTTTGTTATGGTCTAGTTATACAGTACATTATACATTACCTCTCACTGTACAGGACGGAGGTGTTGTGGGTCAAAATCATTATCGTTTATACAGGTAACAGGAGACATATTACCAATACAAACTGGGTGGAGTAAAAACATCCCAGGAGTTGAATTCATGGAGTTCACTGGTGAAGGGTTCCAGGATTGTAGGTGAATAATCCTTGTTGACCATAACAAGGAGTGGCATGCCTTGTGATGGACCCTGACACTGCTAGTGTCAGTGCACTCTGCAAAAGCTCTCATACATGTCCACCCCAGGTTCGTACCCTACCCTAGCCATGGACAAGACTGCCAGTGGTTGTAATCACGATTGCACATACAATCCTATGTATGGACATTCTAACTGAAGCAATTCATGCCATCATAGCCCTTATTAAAGTAGTCACTTTATGATGTCTAAGCTTGTGTCTGTACAGACCTCAACAGAGTGATGGGTGCCAGTCTCACAAATGCCATGCAAATTACATGCCAAGAAAATTGTGGTCTGTATGGCAGCAGGCTATGCCAGAATAAGACTTCTGATTTTCTGTTGATTCATCCCCGAACTGTTGGATTGCACAGTGGTGCAGTGGTTAACATTGCCACCTCACAGCAAGAGGTTCTGTCTGATTATCTGCTTGTGTGCCTTCTGTGTGGAGTCTGCATGACCTGCTTGCATTCATGTGGCTTTCCTCCGGGTACTCCATTTTCCTCCTACATTCCAAAGACATGTGTCTGGAGCATTTCTCCCCAGGCCTCCACTGAAAATAAGCTCAGTCCTAGTCATACTTTCCCAGTCAACAAATGTTGAATAAATAAATAAATAAATAAAATAAAATTTCTGCCTTCATATCAGAGGGCAGCTTTAAGGTGTGACAACATCCCTTAACCTATGTTTCTTGCTTATGGTGGTTGAGCTCACATCAGAAACAATGCACATATCAGAAACAGCTGCATAAGACACAGGGGCAACACTTATATATATCTAAGTCACGAGTGGTTCCTCCCTCCCTCTCTCCTTCTAGGATGTTGTGCACTTAGCATAGCCATATGATCTTCAATATGTTTGGCTACTGGTACACCCTGTCTAATGGGTGCTTTGCCAAGAGGAAAGACAGACAGTGTCACTACATCTTCTTTTAGTCATGCCTATGTCTCTTGGAATAATTGAAAGATGCACCAGTTGTATTCAAATCAACCCTTTGTAAATGCTGCCCATCACCAATGATACATTCAAATATATAACTTATCATTACAGTGACTATAGTGAGCTACACACTACAGCAGTGGTCATGTGGCATGCAGGGCAAGGCTGCATATACAGTATGTTATATTGTAGTAAGGATTACCTTCTTTCGCAATATGACTTTGTTGCTGCTGTGATATGCCTATGAAAATGTATGCGCATGGTGTCAGTTCAATTAGCCTGCATTCAAAATGTCTAAGAACAGTACATGCATAACTCTACCTTGCATAACATACTCTTCATCCCTTCTCTCTTTATATGAAAAATTGAATCTATCCCCACAACACTAATATTAAACTGCCATTGTAACCTCAACTTCATCTCTTCTATACAAGTTTTCATTGTGTTTCTCTCTCCTTGCTGCCATCCCCATTCCTACCATGCTGTAATACTCTTTTTCCATCTCATTTTGCTGCTGAAATTTGTGATCACATGTTTTGGGTTACTTCACAATGATAAACAATTATATGTATTTGGCATAATTCATGGTACTTTATGGCACTCTGTGGCAAAAAGCACTCCAGTTCCTTTTCATATTATACAAAGTTTGCCAACACCCTGCTAGCACCCTTCTCGTATATCCCAGCATTTTCTTCCACCTGCATCGCTCAGTACTGTGAGATCTGTACAACACAATAGTACATAGCATCTATGTCCATTAAGTTCACATTGCTTTGCTCTACTGATTAGCACCAGAGCTGCACAGTTTGTTGTCGTTGCTTTACTAAAGCAACAATCAGTATACAAGAGCTGATCAAGGAAGCATTCATCGTAATGCTGTCTAACTTTATAAACATCTATAGGTACTCCTTATAGAGCTGCACAACTACATTTCTAAGTGCTTGTGCTGCACAGCTATACGACAAATATTTATGAATACCAGCCTGTTTCTCTCTTTTGAGCAGAGCCAAGCAAACATTCTTTCCTTTCATAATTTATTAAATTGTCACATTTTTATAAGAATATAGCTCTGAGTTTTACTTCAAACAGCAGTGCAATAATATTTAACTTTGAACATAATTAATGACAAACATCAGAGTATCTGTAATAGGTAGTATTCCTAATGTCTCTTATCCAGTACTGCAGGCATATATTTTGCACTCTGCATGAAACTGCTCCCATATCAGCAGTCATCTTTTTGTGAAATTTGCTGGTCATTTTTTTTTTTTTTTTAATAAAAAAGAAATAAGTTAGTCAGGATTGTTTTCATTGAGCACCTGTAACTGTAATAGCAATTTCCAGAGACAACACTAATGATCTAAAGTTGAAGGCTGGTTAAAAAAACAAGAAGATACAATGCTCACATTCAAGTGTTACAATACTCGAGAACCACTTGGAAGTAATTGTTGAACAATAATTATTTTATCTGCTGAGCAGACCTTAAGGAATTAAACCATTAGAGAAAATGACTTTGTTTCAAGAAAATGATTTATTTAACTTTACATTATAAACAGCATTTCTTTCCATTCTGTATTCAGGGCTAGACTGAATTGTGAGTACTCTTTCTAGAGTTATCAAAACCTATAATTCAATGCATTTATATTTTATGCTATTGTATCACCTAAGGAAACTTTTTATGTCAATTTTAACATTCAGAGTTGAATAAAGCAACAACTGAATTTAGTTCAGAATACATTTCCAATAAATTTCATTTATCTAAACTGTATTTGCTTTATTTTTAGTGCTGTTTTAGCTGCTTTCTGAAAAAAATCTAAGCTTGTTTCCTGCCTTTCCTGTAACTAGTCTAGTCCAGATACAGATTTGCTGTATCCAGGACTGTTGGCAAACTTCTGAGCCCCCCAAGCCTTGCTGCGTTGGAGGGAAGCCTTCTAGCTTATCAATTGGAGTGGTAAGCACAAGGTAGCCTATCTACCACAAGAGGAGTGTCTTTTGGCTCATAAATTGTAGTTTATTGTCTGTTTGGGCAGTTTTTCCATCTCTTTCAACTTTCTGGTATAAAAGCCCACATTTGCGCTCGTTTCTTGCCTTTCCTGTAACTAGTCTAGTTCAGATACGGATTTGCTGTATCCAGGACTGTTGGTAAGCTTCTGAGCCCCCCAAGCCTTTCTGTGTTGGAGGGAAGCCTTCTAGCTTATCAGTGGGAGAGGTAACTAGTAGGTAGCCAATCTACCAAAAGAGGAGTGGTTTTTGGCCCAGACATTGTAGTTTGTTGACCATTTGGGCAGTTTTTCCATCTCTTTCTACTCAGTTTATTGACAATTGGGGCGATTTTTCCCATCTATTTCCACTCTCTGGTTTAAAAGTCCAAATCTGTGCTTGTTTCCCATCTTTCCTGTAGCTAGTCTACTCCAGATACAGATTTGCTGTATTCAGAACTGTTGGTAAGTTTCTGAGCCCCCCAAGCCTTTCTGTGTTGCAGGAAAGCCTTCTAGCTTATCAGTGAAAGTGGTAAGCACTAGGTAGCCTATCTACCACAAGAGGAGTGGTCTCTGGATCAGAAATTATACATTATTGGCCGTTTGGGCAGTTCTTTCCATCTCTTTCATCTTTTCTTTCTGGTTTAAAAGCCAGTGTTTGCGCTAGTTTCCTTCCTTTCCTGTAACTAATCTAGTCCAGGTACAGATTTGCTGTATCCAGGACTGTTTATAAGCTTCTGAGCACCCCCAAGCCTTTCTGTGTTGGAGGGAAGCCTTCTAGCTTATCAGTGGGATTGGTAACACTAGGTAGCCTATCTACCACAGGAGGAGGGTTTCTGGCCCAGAAATAGTAGCTTATTGGCCATTGGGACAGTTTTTTCCATCTCTTTCAACTTTCTGGATTAAAAGTCCATGTCTGCACTTGTTTCCCACCTTTCCTGTAACTAATCTAGTCCAGATACAGATTTGCTGTATCCAGGACTGTTTGTAAGCTTCTGAGCATTGCCAAAGTCTGCTCTTCAATTTTTCCCCAAAATCTGCTAGTTCTCTATTCTCCTGCATTTTACTTGCTTATTAGTTTAGCACTTTACCAGACTTCTAGTAGCAATTATTGTAGCACACAAAAGTGCTCCCAGCACTAAACGTTCTACAAGGAAACAGCTCCAGTATTTATTAATGCCCACCCCTTCAGGCATGTCTAAAAGTCAGTTCACTGTGCTTTCTCCTATTAACCTGGTGAACCTGGGCATCCTGAGACAATGAAGCAACTGCTCATGTACACTGACAACCCACTCCTCTTACCTCCCAACACTCAGCTTGTGAGAGAAGCACTTATATATCCAAATTGGAAGCCACGCACTCTCCAGCCAAGACCGGATTAGCTGGTCAGGAGGAGAAGGGCAACACTTGCACCACACTACATGGAACACACAGCCTTCCAGAACACACACCAGCACTGCCTTCACATAAAAGCACAAACCATGCACCCACCTTTGTGGAGGCTCTCAATAAAAATCTACACAAACAGCAGAGACCTCCAAGGCAGAAATGCATCCGACCACCACAACACAACACTAATGATGAGACACATAACTCTCCTAAACAGTGTGCCATTCAACCAAAGCCCCTAAGGCAAAACAGCATGCCCAACACACTAGTCATAGGTGACTCGATAGTGAGGCACACTGATGTCCCACTAACTACGCTGAATAAGGAGAAAGTAACAGTCAGCTGCTGGTCAGGTGCCAGGATCCCCACATAATGCAAACACTCAGGTCCCTCAACAACAGGTACAAATATGACTCTATCATTGTACATGTAGGTGTGAATGACCTGAGATGTACCTCCCTGGACTACATGAAAAGAGACATGGAGGAGCTCTTGGATTATGTAGCCCAGGAGGGTATGACCCTAGCCCTCAGCAGCATCCTACCATCACCCAGAATAATACCACAGTACAAGCAGCAAAATATTGATTTCAACAATTGGCTAAGTTTCTGATGTCATTCTAAGGGGATCCAGTATCTGTCTGCCTGGGATGACATGATTAACAGACCTCAATGCTTTACTAGAGATGGTCTGCATCTGTCACACCTGGGCTTTTGGATACTGGCCAAAGCTCTTGCCACCCCTATAGTACCTTTTTTAGGCAGTGTTCCTAAAACCAAATTATCACCATAACAGCTACAAACAAATGCAATCTGGAAGTCATGCTGCTCAACGCTAGAAGTCTAAATCTCAAAATGCACTCACTCAAAGCACTCCTTAAAATGGAAAACATCGACATTTGTGATGTAACAGAGACCTGGTTCAAGGCAGCATTAAGCACCCTTGCACTACCAAGCTATAACTCATTCCACACCTTTTGGCCCCAGAACTTGGACCGAAGCTCCAAAGGCAGTGGTGTTTCCATATTCATAAAGGATGTGCACACCTCCAGACTGGTAGCCCAACATAACACATCTGAGATAGTTCAGGTGCAGCTAACACTGGGTAAGATAGCAATTCAGGTCATAGTCTGCTATATGTCCCCAACCATGTCCCAAAACTCACATTCCATGTTCCTAAGCACCCTAGAGAATATTAGGGTCCAACCTAACACTCTCATACTGGGTGACTTCAACTACCCCTCCATTAACTGGGAAAACTACTCATGTACCAATACACTTGCTCAATGCTTTCTGGAATTCATTAACTCCAATGCTGTGGACCAGCTCGTTCTTACCCCCACAAGAGGTAGCAACATCCTTGACCTGCTCATTACTAACATGGGCGACCGTTGCTCTACACCAATAGTCAACTCATCCTTGTTTAGATCCGACCATAAACTAATGACCTTGGAAATCCACATTCCTCCCCCCACAAAGGTAACCACCATGAAAAACTTCTCCAAAGTTAACTTTGGGCTCCTAAAAACAGAGGTGGCTAACTTCACGGCACCCGTGCAAATGGAGAATAGTGGCATGACCACTGAATCATACACCAATGCACTGTATATGAACACATACACAAATGCATGGATCTCGTCTTATCCAATAGAACTAAGACACTCTCCTTAAATAAAAGGAAGCCAATCCAGTGGTCTTCTGCCATAAACAAACTCTACAACAGAAGGAGGAAACTGATGCGGAATAGGGCAAAGTCCCAAGACTGGAAAAACTTCCTTATCAGCTTCAACAAAAGGTTGAGATCCCTCATCAAATCCTCTAAAGCTAGCTATGAAAACATAATTGCTGCAGATAGTAAAGACAACCACAAGGCCTTCTATAGTTATGTAAAGAATCTCCATGGCAATACCCAGATTTGCTCTGAGCTACTACACAATGGTACCTCCTATATAGAGCCAACAGATATTGCCATATATATTCAGTGCTAACTTTACCCCCCCCAAAAGACCAATCACAATACCAGTAGATTTCCAGGCACCCTGTATTACTGCTGCACAGGTTAAAATAGCAATATCCATGGCCAAGAATACAGCTTCTATGGGACCTGACAATATCCCTGGCTGTGTTCTACATGAACTACAGAGTGAACTGGCACCTCACCTGTGTGCCCTGTTCAATCACAGCCTCACCTCAGGCTTAGTCCCTACTGAATAGCGCACTGCTATAGTTATCCCTCTCCACAAAGGAGGAGCAACTACAGATCCTGTGAATTATTGCCCAATTAGCCTGACAAGTCTGATATGCAAAGCTATGAAATGCATCATCATGGACCCAATAAACAAGGATATAGGGAATCTCCAAACTCTGGATCCTACACAGTTTGGTTTTGTGAAGGGTAGATCATGCCTGCTCAACTTGGTCAACTTCTTTGAGTCAGTCACCACAGCTGTGGATGAAGGTAAGGTGGTTCATACACCCTACCTTGATCTGGCCAAGGCCTTTGATACCATTCCCCACTCAGAAATCATAGAAAAACTCACTAAGCTAGGCATCAACCCCTATATCATTAGGTGGGTTGCAAACTAGCTTACAGATAGAACCCACAGTGTGAAAGTAGCTGACTCCAAGTCAGACTGCCAACCAGTCATGAGTGGAGTCCCACAAGGTTCGGTCCTGGGTCCTCTCCTGTTTGGTATCTACTTCTCTGAAGTCCAGGCCAACACGAAGGGACTCTGTCTGACAAAGATAGCAGACAATTGCAAGTTAGGAGCTATTATTAACTCCCCAAGTGATGTTAACATCCTACAGAAAGGCCTCAATGACACTAATGACTTGTGTCAGAACCATGGCCTTAAGCTCAATGCCAAAAAATGCATCGTCATCCCCTTGGGAAAAACCCGGTTCCCTTGAATTACCACATTGATGGTAGTCCACTGAACACAGAAGGTGTTATAAGAGATCTGGGAACACAGGTTGACAGCAACCTCTCTTTTGACCACCACATTGACCACGGTGGTCAGAAAGTACTTCTATGTGGCACATCTCATCACTAAGGGTTTTGCATCCAGGAAGAAAGAGGTCATTGTCTCCATCTACTCTTTTATCATTAAGCAAATCATTGAGTACAATGCCCTATTTGGCCTATACCTCACTAGACACCTGCAATAAGTGGAGAGGCCACAAAAGTACCTCACAAAGGGGATCCCAGGCCTTAAACACTTGTCCTATATGGACAGGCACAAAAAAACTCCAGCTATTGTCTGTCTCATATCATCTACTTAGAGGCGATCTCTGCTTGACTTACAAAACCATGTCTGACCCAGCTCTGTTAGAAATGCTACATCTAAAGAAATCCCAATCCCACCGCACCATACGCACCAGGGACCTCAACCTCATTACCACAATTAACAGAACATGCTGGAGGGACAGGTTTATAACCCAGAGACTGCCCATGCTATGGAATAGACTTCCCATACATGTCAAACAGAGCACCTCACTGGCCATCTTCAAGAGAAATCTTGATGAGTGGATGGGAAATAGAAAGTTCACCCCGGGGATCACTCCAGTGGCTCTACGCAACAAAAGCACTAGGAACTAAGGTCGGGTGGCGCAATGCCAGGGTAATCCTATGGGCTAGGCTTGTAAAGGCCCCAGGGCCATTAGCATAGTGCATACCTATGAATCTATGAACCTCTATGACTTGTTCCACAACTTTAAGAAGTACAAGCATTATACTAAATATATTTACTAGATGATAATACTTGAATTTTAACTTACCTCGTTTGTTGTGAGAGAGACACTCTGCATACACAGCTTTGAAGGTAAAGTCTTACATTCATCAAGATCAACGGTAACTGAAGAGTTTGAAGTCTAAGAAGAAAGCAACTGGTAGTTATTTAATATGTTCATAAGATAACAATGTAAGAAAATCATTAACACTGAGTCACCACATTTATGTACTCACAGTGCAATGGAATTAAATGAACTTTGCATTAGAAGACAACTGTTTTCAGACAATTAAAAAAAAAAGAGTTTCTAATCATGTTTTCACTTTTTTTGCAGAATTAATGCCCTGGATTACTCTAGTTTAAATGTTATTTAACTTTTGTACCCTGGTGTAACTGTATTGTCAAAAAGACTTTCTACCTTGCCCACCTTATCATGAAGGGATTCACATCCAGATCAAAGGAGGTCATTGTGCCCCTGTACTCCTCCCTTATCAGGCCCATGATTGAGTACAATGCCCCATTTGGTATGCACCTCACCCGGCACTTGCAATAGCTAGAGACATCCCAAAAGTACCTCACCAAGAGGATCAAGGGTCTCCAACATATGTCATATGCTGCCAGACTAAAGAAACTCCAACTTTATTCAGTAGCATACCTCCTACTCAGAGGTGATCTGTGCTTGACGTACAAGGCCATGTCCAATCAGGAATTTATGGACATGCTCCACCTCAAAAAATCGAAATCCATCAGAACCACGAGAGCTAAAGATTTGAACCTCAGCGCAAATATGAATAGGACATGCTGGAGGGACAGATTCATAACTCAGAGGCTTCCCATACTCTGGAACAGAATCCAAGTTCATGTTAGGCAGCGCCCCTCATTGACTCTCTTCAAGAGAAGTCTTGACGAGTGGATGGGAAATCGTAGGTTTACCCCAGGGGTCATCTCTGTGTCACTACTAGACAGAGGCACAGTAAACTAATTCTATTATGTAAGGGGGTCTTCACTGTGTCACTTCTAGACAGAGGCACAATATTATAAATCTATTCTGTACACTTTTGTACCATTACATGGGGCGGCGAAAGCCACATCACTATGGCTAGGCTTATAAATGCCCCAGGGCAGATAGCCTAGTACCAAACTATGAAACTATGAAACTATAACTATGAATTGATATTTTACACTCAGCTGCACTGGCTCTTTCTGTATCAGTAACAATTTGTATTCTCAGTAGTCACATTTATTTATAGGTGTATTACCTTTTCATTTTTCGAAAAACTCCGTTTACTGTTTCTATTGTTAGAAGTACTATTTGTGTCTTTATCAAATTTTGTACATTGTATATTTCAAAATGTATGTATTGTATATATGTGGAGCTTTTCTCCCCGGGGTTCCACTGAAAATGGACACTTTTTGGCCACTGGACTTTCCCTGTAACAAATGCAATAAAATAAATGAATAAATATTTTAAAATGTGATCTTGAAGTTACTGTTACTTATTTCATTTTTTGAGTAGTTGCTATATTCATCTCACTCACTCTTTCATCACAGATGTGTTTTGACAAGAAAAATATCAGCAGATATAAAAAAAATGATCATTGTGAATTGTCATTAATAAAAAAAAGATGTTCAAAACACAATTATTTCAAGGTCATCAAAAGGAAACAGTGGATTTGATTCAATGCAGTCCCAAACCCTTTGTTCATACCCCAAGACCATTACAACCGGGGGATGCCCCAATGTAACCTCTGACCAGGAAGGTCCCATCACTCCAGAATAAATGAGCCTTTGCAATTGTACCACAACCGGTACCCATTAACTGGGGAGTGGAACTGGCAGGATGGGAGTCCTTCAAACTAGCTTGGCCAGTTGAATCAGAACACTGAGTCTGCTTTGCTTAATAGAATGTACTGATTTATGTGCACAGCATGTGGGCATGCAGTGGGGAGTTGGGACAGAATGGGCATGCAATATAGCTTTTCTTTCCTTCCATCATAAGACAGGTGATGGGCTACTTTCTCATAATTCCTGCCCCCACCCCATGTTGGCTCCAAATCTAACACCTGAGATGCAAGATGAACAAGGGCCATCTGGGCTGTAATCAGGGCTTCATCCCTCTTTGTTATGGAGACAAGTAATTTCTGCTTTTAATAATTAAACATTTAAGTACATCCTCTGTTTTTGATTTCTCATTTTATTTATGTATTAAGCAGATCAACTGTTTATAGTTTGTGTTCTGTTTTTACTTATCATTGTATTGTTTTTGACCCATTTTCTTATTTTGTCATTATTCTTCAGAATAGGAGAAGGCTAAAACCCAATAAATGTCATGAATGTTTTAGTTTATATGGTTATTTACATCTCTTTCTTTGCTAGTTTAAAGACGTATAGCACACGGCATTTATGTGCTATAGTGCATGCACATCATGAGCTTTTACAGTGGCATCCTTAATGCTATGATACAAGGCACAGAAGAGTGCACGTTAGGAAACTGAAATCATTCATGTGGCATAGAAGAGTGCACATTAGAAAACTGAAATAATTCATGTGGCACAGGAGAGTGCACGTTAAGAGACTGAAATCATTCAAGTCTGAATTCATGAGCTTCTTTTTGCTGCCACTCTGAAGTCACAATTCCACAGCAGCAAACTGTGTTGTTATGGTGTATTAAGCCTTTCTCTTAACTTCATTCTGAAAATAGTTACATCACAATGTAATTGACAGTGCTAGATGCTTTGTTAAACAGACAGACCCATGTGAGCAACTTCATTTCTACATCACAGTTGAAGCCCTCTTACAACTTATTTTTCTTACTCTAAAGTCATTCAGCATTATCAACACAGTGTATGATGGCCATTCTGCTATTTTTATGTTAGAAGCAGTAGCAGATCTGTTTTATTAATTACTACTGCAAAACAACATAATTTGATACATAACTTCATATATCCTATGCATTAACAAACTATTGATTGTTTTTCAGATTAATTACCTGGAAGCTATTGTACTGCATACCTCCATCATAAGATATTTTCACTTAAACGATTTAAAGAAAACTTCAGGTTAAATGCTGAGGAATTACCATGTCTGCACTAACAGCATGAAATGGCTGCTTTCCAAAGCAAAATTTAAAACCAGACATAATACAGTAACATTTTAAAGAGTTAACATACCACCAGTGCATAATAGGTACATTTTCTTTTAAGAGTGTAATGACTGCCATCAAATGTAAAAACATTTGAACCATCTTCTATTTTGCATCTTCCAGGACAATCCTTGGTTTCACACTTCCATTTTCCTTCATAGCATACACTAGAACACAAAAAGATTCAAGTGTCAAACATCTTAGTCAAAGTGACAAAAAAATGTTCTTAAGAACTCCATATAAAATAGTATACACATTCTTACTTTACTAGTTGATCTGTAATATAACCCTCCATGACAGGTGTTACTAGTAGGGGTTATCTTTTGCAGCATTCACTTTTTGACAACTTTGTTTGGAAAGTCCCATGCTTGGGCATGCATGTGCTCTGTAACAACACAAGCCTTGATGGCATGGCCTAACTATAGTCCCTAGGAGATACTAAGTACCCTTCTGCATAAGAAGAAATAAAAGTGAAGATTTGATATCTGTAATGCTAACAAGCAAAAAAAAAAAAAAAAAAAAAAAAAGTGTGTATACCTGCCAAACATATAAAATTATAAAATTACAAAAAATGAAACAAGATGACAGGGCCACCTATCTACAAATGTGTGATTGAAGGATATCTGAAACCCATTTTGCAAAACAACTGATAAATGTACGAACACATCTCTTGCAACTAACATCAAAGATACTCCATGAAGGTTCACATGTGCAGGTTGAATCTCAAGCAGTTAGCCATCAGGGTGGAATAAGCTGAGTGAAAGCCCAAAAGCAATATCTAAATGCTGAATTTTCAAGTACCAAGAAAAACCTGATATCTGTCACTGCTGGGTGCAATGTTTGGTGAAGTTTTTTTAAAAATATGCACCAGGCACCTTTCAAATGCCTGTGACAGTGACCTTCATCATCCCATGATTTAAGGCACAGAACACTGTGTTATAAGAACCTGAATTTTTTTTTGTTTTAACTAAGTGCTGTAGTAAAAGTGTCTGCAACAGAGATAGATATCAATGAAGCAAGCACTGGAAACAGCCACTAATTTAGTGCAATACATTTTGACTGAAGCATTCTCTGTGGATGGCTAACCACCTTCAGGCAAAGATAATGTAGCTGGCAATCCACTGGAGGAATATTTGGTTGGAAAATGTGAACCATCCTTTCCTGGAATAAAGGAGGTGAATGGATCTTCAGTCTTCCTCAACTCGAGCACCGGTTTCAAATGAAATCAGAGTGGGTGGTACATATCCAGTGTATGAATGGTCATTTCTCTTCTGATTCCTGACACACCAAAGACATGAAGGTACTGGTTCAGGAATAATTTGGAAACACCTTTTAAAGGAAATATGTGCCAGTCTCATGGGATACCTGACCCTTGTGAAAAAACAGACATGGTTTCCTACACGTAACCTGAAACTCCAAGATTGAAAAGGCAAAGGTGAAGGTCATAAGGAGTACAACCAGGGACCGGGCCTAAATGTGGGGTTAGTAAGCCTGCTTGCTATGAACTTTCAGTACCACTGAGGGCGTTATATTAGTAAAGCACTATCGTGCTATCCTGCAGATCATTCTTACATTCTCATGTACTATGTCTGTTGTAGTTCAGGTCTTAAGCTAGAAATATGAGGCAGATGTTCTTCTGGTAGCCTAAATTCTCAGATTAGATTTTTCCACCTCAAGATCCAAATAATACATATCCTTTGGTGAATCCAAATGTTGGAAAAACTTGTTATAGCTGTGAGAATAATTTCTTTTACAAAGCTACTTTAGAGGTGTTCACCTGACTTATCTTAGAAGTCTCTGACTGGCTCACAGCATGACCTTAATATAGTCACTATCTGCTTGCATGCTCATGAGAAAATATATCCAAATTGCACTTGGGTTTTATCTCTAATATGTTTATACATTTAGATAAACGTTGCTGCTGCTCACATCCTTAGTTCCAGGGAGGTAAGGGTTCATAGCTGCCAAATGCTTCAGTAACATGAATGAATTGTGCTAAACAGCGCCTGACCATTACTCTTTAGAATTCTGTATCTATCTATGGAACTTTAAACTGTTTTCAAACAATTTTGTTGAAATACATTTAGAAAGAGGCTTGATTTCTGAACATGATAACCCTGACATTTAGAGTGTGTGTTGCTATATGACCTAATAAAGTGAACGATATACAGCTGGACCTGCTTTTCTCCTTGAGTAATCCTTATAATTACACAAAAGTCCTCTGTGTGAAGTCTCTAATGCCTGCTTTTCTAATGCTTGCAGCCATAGCCACCAAAGAAAAAAGTTATGTACCTACCATAACATTCCATCTGTGTTGTAGACCAAAACAAACCAACGGTGTAAAAAAGACATCCCATCTGTGTTGTGATTTTCATTCTTCCTGAACTCATGGGTTCAGATCCAACTCTTCCACTTCCACCAGATCCTCAGATCCAAACCTCTCGAGCTCCTCCCTTTAGCCATAATGCCTTGTCAACCTAATATACCTCAAATTGAGTTTGCTGCCTCCTGATATAAAGGAACAATATCTTAAAGAATTTAATAAAGAGAGAATAAGAAAAAGGACCTGTAGCTCAAACAAAGTACAAAGGTTCCCGAGCAAACTCTTAAGTCCTTCCAAACTAAAGTGATGGTGGCAGGTAGCTGGGAATTTGAGGAAGAATGAAAATAGACATCACAGATGGAACGTTAAGGTGAGCACATATATTTTTTTATCTGATGTTGTCCTTTTCATTCATTCCTCAACTGATGGGACAGAGTCCCCAGCTACTCAAAGCTTGAGTAACGCTCATGAAAGGATATTCAGGAGTACCGTGGAGCCATAGGTAGCTCTGTTAGTGGAAACCAAATCCAACTTTTGATGAGCAATAAAAGTATGAGCATTAGTCCATGTTGCAGCTATGTAAATGTCATCTATGGAAGCCCTTGACCAAAAGGCTGCAAAGGCCACCACAGACCTCATGGAATGAGCTCCAAGAGGCTTAGGCAAGCATAATCCTCTTTTACTATAGAGAAAGGAAATACAGTTAGTTAACCATCTGGCCAGTGTAACTTTGCAAACTGGCTTGCCAAATTTGTTAGGAGAGAAAGAGATAAACAACTTGCAAGTCTTCCTGAAATCTTTGGTTCTATGCAGATAAAAGTGGAGTTGTTTATAGACATCTAAAATATAGAGCATATAGTCTCCCTTATTTGAGAAGTTTGGGAAGAAAACTGGGAGGTCAATGACCTGGTCAATGTTGAACTCTGAAGTTATCTTAAGCAAAAAATGTGGGTTGGTCCACAAGGACACCATGTCTTTGTGGAAAACCAGGTATGGAGATTTGGAAGATAAAGCCCAGAGTTCAGATACTCACCTTGCTGATGTGGTAGTGACTAGAAAAATAGCTTTCTAAGACAAAAATTTTAGCTTTGACCTGCCTGACAGTTCAAAGGGAGACTGGGTCAAGGCCTGAGGTACAGTCGCCAAATCCCAAGGAGTATGTTCCTTAAACAGAGGTCTAAATAAAAAAGCCTCTGAGAAAAGCTTTACATAATTTAGAAGCTAAGGCAGAGTTATTTTTGCCTAGGTTGAAGTTTGAAATGGCAGCCTACTTGACATTAAAACTAGAAATGCTATTCCCTTCATTGAAAATTGAAGCTAAGCTTGCAAGTATAGCCAGTACAGGGGCAGAAAGGGGGTCCAGGTCCCTGCTAAGTGCCCAGAATCCATTAACTTTTGCAAATCCTTCTAGTAGAAGCTTTTTGAGAAGATAAAATATGATGAACCAAGGAGGACAGCCTGGGTGGTCTAGCAATCAATGAATTAGAAATCATGCAATCAGTTTGAGATCTGTTATGTCTGGTGAGACAGGAGGCCAGACTTAGAACCTGAGGCCAGAGGTAGATGAACCAAATCTGACAAGGCCAAAAGGGGGCAATGAGGATAACTGTGCTCTTCAACTGGAATGCCTTCTGTCGAAATCTGGGGATGAGAGTTAAGGGTGGGTAAGCATAAAAGAGACCAGAGGGCCAATCATGGACTAGAGCATCTCACAGTGACTCCCCTATTGGAGGGTCAGGGCAAAGATCCTGCTGTACATGTTGTTGAGGGGAGACAGAAATAGGTCATAGCATGGCTGGCCCCATTGGCAGAAAATTCTCTCCACTACTTTGACATTGAGTGACCAGTTAAGAGGCATGAGAACAGACCTCCTTAGTTTGTCTGGAATCACATTCATTTTCTCCAGGATGTCAGTTGCTATTAGAAAATGACCAAAAGAGATCACTCATTGTCACAGTCTTATTGCTTCTTGACAAAGCAGATAAGACCTGGTTCCTCCATTTTTGTTGATGCACCAATCACTGATATATTGTCCAACTGAATAAAGATTGCCCTGCAGGGAAAAATGTTTTGAAAGGTCTGCAACACTAGGAGAACTGTTCTCATTTCCACGACGTTGATACGCATCTTGGACTCTTCAGTGGACCACATACCTTGGACTGTCCTTCAAATGTAATGCTCCCTCACACCAGTAGGGAGGCATCCATGGTCACTGTGTCTGTGGGCAGAGTGAGAATAAATGAATGGGCTTTGGAGAGTTTGTTCGAATGAATCCATCAAAGAGGATATATTTTGCATACTTGTGTGATCTTGACTTGGGCAGTTAAAGGATGGTGAAGAATAGACCACTAAGATGAAAGGGGCCATAGAAGTATTTGCATATGAATAGCAAATACAACTTAAAGAAACAAAAAAAATAAAATAATAAAATATCACCAAGACCACCGATCCAAGAAGTAAGCGAATTTAATGAAACACTTAGGGCCTAGGCTTACACAGCCTTCCAAGAGTAAAAGCGTTTCATTAAATTTGCTTACTTCTTGGATTGGTGGTTTTGGTGGTATTTTATTATTTAGTATTTGCATATGAAACCTGGCCAGAGGATCAAGGATGGTATCAGCTGCCATGGATCCCAAGGCTTGTAAAATTAGTTGTGCTGGAACAGAAGAATTTTGTATTACTCTCCTGACCTGGGATCTGAGTGTCTGGATTTGAGAAGGAGGATGAGAGATTATCTGATTGACTGTGTCCAGATGAGCACCTATGAACTCTAGATTCTGCATTGGTATGAGTTGTGGTGAGCTTACCAAATCTGTCCAATGCCCTGGACTCCCTGTTAGGGGGATGAACAGAAGAGCTCTGTTCTGCAAATTCTTTTTTTGGTGGCTGTCACGAAAACCATGACTGTGATGCCAAGATAGAGGCACACCTGTAACAAGTAGTCCCTTGCCTACAGGAGTAGATGCCTGGTTGGGGCAGTTAGAAACCAGTTGTCTAAGTATGGAAACACTAGGAATCTCAGCAGTCTCAAGTGAGTTGTTACCTTTGCCAAGCATTTGGCAAACACCCTGGGGGCTGTGATAAGATCAAAGGGCAGTTCTCTGAACTAGTAATGACTGGTTCCCAGCTAGAAACACATATCTTCTGTAGTGCCTGTTCATTGTGGTGTGATGGAATTCATCTTGAAACTCTACTGGCACAAACAATGATCTTTTTTGCAGAAGAGGCACAATAGACTGAACCATGACCATCTGGAGCCATGAATATTGCACAAACTGATTTAGTTTGCTGAGATCCAGTACTGGTCTCAAGTCCCCTGTCCTTTTGGCACTAAGAAGAATCTGGAATAGACATGGGATCTTCTCTGGTCTGGAGGAACTTCTGGATGACTCTTTTTCTAGCAGCTTTTTTGTATCTAATGCTGCTGCGTCCCTTTGATTGGGTGGAACATCGGGGATTCTTTTCATTCTTATAGGGGGAATTTGGGAAAATGGTATGATATAACCTCCGAAGGGTAGCAGTTGGGCCTTTTTTCAGAACTGCTGGTAGGGGTTGTCTGACAAAGGAATCCTGGAAGCCATAGTTCTGTGGGCCCCCCTCTGTTGTGGGGGCAGCATCTTCTGTTTGAGTTTCCCCCTCTGCCCCTGGGACACCTATCTCCATGTGAATCTTGAAAAAGACCCTTGGATTTACAAAGCCACATTTTTCTACTTCCCCAATGATTCCTAGAGAAAGGTCTCAGAGGAGTAAAGAAAAATGCCCATGGCAGACAGGGTCTTTCCCTCTTGCTCACATGTGGGCAGTGTGTCCTTTACCTTTGGGCCAAATAAAGAAGATACATCAAAGGGAACATTGATGAATGAAGATGTAAAGGGATCCACAAAATCCCATAATTGCATCCAGGCATGTTTCCTAATGGCTATGCTCGAACCCACCACCCATGAGATACCTTCCACAGAATGGGAGATCAGCCTCATGGAGGCATTAGAAATTGACTGGAAGGGGGCCAATGGCAAGGAGACTCTTTCTTGGCCCTTGGCAGACATGAACCAATAATGAGATTTGGAAAGTTCTTTAGTCAAATCTCTTTGTAATCTTGTAAAATGTGTCAGGTAATTCAATGACCAGAGTGCAAAGGTTGATGTAGCGTACATGCACTTACAAAATCTGTCCAATGCCCCAGACTCCCTATTAGGGAGATGGAAAGAAGAGGTCTGTTCTGCAAGCCCTTTTTTGGTGGCTGCTGCTGCAACCATGGCATCAACCAGGACCTCCTAACTCCAGTGTGGCCTGTCCTTGGAATGAGCTAAACTTTTTTCAGGACATTTAGGGGATTTGGCTCCACAGTATCTGTTTCCTTCCATGTCTAGTGAAAAACAAAATCTATGAGTTCATCAGCCAAGGGAGTCACTGAAGAAGTAGTCAGGCCATACCCAAAAACCTCCAGGAATACCAATTCCTCTTGGGAAGAGGCATCAGAAGATTAGACACCTTTCTTTTTTAAAAGTTCTAGAATGTCTCCAAATAAGACATCTTCTGGTGGAGATCTGAAGGACCCCTCCTCTTCATCAAAATTAGTATCCTCAGTGAGAGATTCCTGAGGGAAATCTAGGTGCCCCCTTTTACATGTTTTCTTCCAAGGGACCTCCTCAGTGGGGTAGTCTGAGGAAGTATTGAAAAAGCTGAGGATGTCCTGAGGGACTGACTGGAGACTTGATCAGCTGGCTGCCCCAGTGGAATGGATGAATGAGGCTCACAGCAAAGAACTGAAAGACATATAGTTGTCTGATCAGAGGAGAGCAGAGATGTCCTTTCTGTAGATAAAGAGAAGCTTGCTCCACAGCCTCGTAGACACAGTGCCTGGGGGAGCCAAATTCAATGGCAAAGGAGTCGATATCCCGAACCATCTACTCCTGCAATCCAACAAGCTGTACACTTAAAAAAGGGGTCGGACACGAGCTATCCTGCATGAAAGTCCCAAGAGGCAGAGACAGCTACAATAGCTTTGGAGTCAAACCTAACACCCTAGATCCAGCACTTGTGCTTCAGCTCTAAGAATCCTTCAGCTTCAAAAGGATCAGGGAGGGGTGATTCAAGGAAGTTACTGGAGTTGAAGAACAGACTGCATTCAGATCCATTGAGGGCACCCCCAGGGATCTCAGATCTGAGGGCTGCAAAACAGTAAGTCAGATAGGAGAAGGAGAAATTAATGGTGAAGTAGACAAAGGTTGGCTTACAGATCTGGTGGGAGTTGGAACTGAAAATTCCTCAATCTGATCTCAGCTCAGAGATTTTTTCATCATTCTATCCATGTCAGCCTCAGATAGACTTCTGGAAGGCATGAGAGAAGATGTGGAGGCTGGAGGTCTTAAATGCTTGCAGAGGGATCCCTTCAAGAAAGTTGAAGGAAGTCAAGAAGTGACTCAATCTGTTAGGAGTGGAGGTGTTTGGATCCAGGATGATTTATTTTTAGAAGTAGTCGGATCTAAGATTGCCAGATCTGTTTTTTTTACATCTTAGTTGGTGGCTCAGAGGAAGGAACCAAAGAGGATGTGCAATCCAGTGATTTCTTGTGAGAGTCTTTATCTTTGGGAGATGAGTCTGGCTTCCCCTTGTCCAGTTTCTTACAGGTGGGTTGAACCCCTGCTATGGAAGCAGAAGAAGTAGAAGGGAGAAGGCACTTAGTACCAGCTTGCTTCTCCCATCAGTGAGGGCTCTGGAATTGAACTGAGAGCAAATAGAGCAATCTGCATCTAAATGAGCAGGTCCCAAGCAATATATGCATTCCCTGTGGGCATCTGAGGTAGGGATATGCCCACAGGTGATACATTTGTTAAATTGGGTAGGCTTGTTAGCCATACTGGTCTAAATTAAGTCCAGTAAAAAATTTTACCAGAAATATAACTAACTTAAAGCTGTTTTTTAAGGAAGAAAGCATGAAAGGGAAAGAACAAGTAATGGTAGTGTAAGGAATATTCCAATGAGTAAGAAAGAATTTAAATAATAATGTATCGACAATGGTACTACAGAGAAGTATCAAAAAAAGCAGCTAAATAGAAGAACAACTAGAGAAAACTAGCAAGAAAGCAAGGGAGGTAGGAGAAAGGGAAATTAAAGCAAGGGATGAGTTTTTTTTTAAATGAACTCACGATGATAAAAATAACCACAAAAAGCTCAAAAGCGATAGGTTCCACATAGGAAGCTGAATGGCGCTGAACAAGATCTGAGCTATGTCCAAAACGGACAGACCCCTTCACAAACCAGGTACAGTCCAGAAGTAATCCAAAGGAAAATCAAGTAGTCCTTTCACAAACCAGGTGCAGTCCAGAAGTAATCCACAAGAAAACAAAATATTTCAGTTATAAAATGTCCCACTGTTGTGAAATAAAAAGCACATTCCAGTTGCAAAAACCTACTACACTTTATTTCTAATTAGCGCTTTTCATCACACTTATAGCGAGACTTCTTCAGACCACATACAGTTACATCACACTGTGGTGTAAAACCTGTTCCACTCTCAAATTCCCTTCAGTTAATTACACCAGCAAACTATGCTGCTTGATTAGTAATTAATAAATGATACATCAATTAAGTTAGTGCTTCACTGTTACTTAGATTTCAATAAATGAAGCTCCTAAGTAATGTGCTGTGTGTGTTGCTTACATTAAAAATATGTAGGTTCTTGCTAAAATACATGTACTTGCATCGTGCAATAATTAATTATTAATTATTATTATTATGGTCCATTGACAAAGGGCCTTTCAACAGAGGCTGAATTTTTAATGCATAATCAGCAGAACAACAGGACTAGTAACAATGAAAGTGGTGCTATACAAGGGGGGTCCTTCTAGGACTATACAGAATGGAGCTGGTTTGAATTATAACACTTCTATGAAAAGGAACACGCAACAAGGGGGGTTCCCATCTATCCCAGAAGGGGAAGAAAATTTTCGGAAATAGGCCTCAGGCTACAACCTGAGGCAGGGTCTACCTTGGGTTGTGTACAATTCGACAAACAACCAGTACCCACGATGGAGGTAATGGAGACATCTTCGAATAATTGTGAAATTATTCTCAATGCAGAAGGTGAATTTTCAATTTCTCTAGTCTCGAAGTAGATGTTGTTTTAGCTGATTTACTTGCAAAAGGACAGACTTTCGTACCATCTAGAAAAGCTGAAATATGAGACTGTTATTGACTTGAAATTGTTTACCTGGAAACTGAAACTAAAATTTTTGTTTGGTAACAATAATTATGAAAATAAATCATTTCATATTGCTAGTACTTACTGCCTGTCCCTACACCCTACGCTAGCTACATTTGAACAGGTATGTGAGTTGGATTTGTACAACCTTATCAACCAACATAAGCATTTTAAGGGTAGCTCCCATAATATAACATATGAGGAGAAAGAAGCCCTCAAATTGATACGACAGACAGATGTTTGAGTGATGCAACCTGACAAGGGTGGGGGGTTGGTGAGAATGGACAAGCACGAATACCAACAAAAAAATGGGGAAGGTTCTTGACAGTGAGGTGTACTCTGAAGTATCACGGAATGAATTAAATATTGCTTATATGAGAATACATTCCTCAGTGGAAGAAATGTTTATTGAGGCCAGGTTAGATGTAGACTCTTTCAGTTTTCTGAACATGCCAGCTCCTAAGATCCCTATTCTGTTTGGTATTCCGAAAATTCATAAGTCTGTTTCTGATCCACCCATGCGATGCGAGAAACAGCATCACTTATGCATGTGCAAAGTACATGGACCAGATTTTGAAAAAATATGTAGGGCAACAGGAACAAATTTGCAAAGACTCATGGTCCTTTCTGACCAATATAAAAAACCTCCAGTTTAATGTCAACTTGAATTTTTTAACGATTGACGTTAAGGACCTGTACTCATCAATCCCTTATATGGAAGGTATTGAGTGGGTAAGCCTATTGATGCACAGTTTAGGGGCACCTGGGTCTGAAATAGAACTAGTGAAGGAATTGCTGGACATTATTTTGTCCAACAATTTTATCACCTTTGATAATAAGTATTATATACAAAAAATAGGTATGGCAATGGGCTCCCCATGTAGAGCTAGTTTTGTCAACCAGGTGATGGCATACTGGGAAAGGGAGTTTGGAAGAAAGGTTCCACACATTGCAAGGCAGATACATTTTTATACACGATTTCTGGATGACATTTTTATGTTAATTGAAGGGGACAAAAATAATGCCATCCAGTTAGTGTCATATTTGAACAATACAACAAGTTTTTTGAAGTTTACTTACACTTTCAATACAGACAGAATAGCTTATCTGGGCATTGGTTTAAAGAAGGATTTGAAATTCAACTCCTATACAGCTAGAATATTCAGAAAGGACACTTATTCTAATGCGTTCCTGCATTTTAGTAGCTGTCACCCTCTGCCCCAGAAACAATCAGTGGTGAAGGGGCAGCTTGTGAGGGCAGCTCGTATTGTCTCAAACGAGGAAGACTTTTTAATAGAGTGTGAGAAACTTAGGGAAATGTTCTCTAAGAGAGGATACCCTGAACGACTGGTACAGGACCTAACTGTTGAAGTGGTAAATAAACGACAGAGGGGGTTTTGCCGACCCATTTTGCAGGTGGAAGACTTGCTCCAATCAATTTCATCAGAAAGGCATGGTAATGCAGGAGATCCAGTAGGCCCGTCTGACTTTATTATTTCATTCAGCTTGGACGGGGTATTCTATAATGAATATCATAAGTAAGAACTGGGACCTAATTCGGTCCAATAGTGTTCTATCTGGTAAATTACAAGGGCCACCCAAAACAGTTTTTAGAAAAGGAAAAAACCTAAAGTACCTGTTGGAAGGAAATAAAGGAAAAGTACTTTTGTTAATACTAAAGGAATGTGTAAATGCTAGATATGCCCTTATTGTCCCTACATTGATACAGTTCAGAACTTTTCTATCCATGGGCAGGAGTACAGTACTAAATGCAAATTCAACTGTAACTCCAAGGGTGTGGTTTACCTAGCTTCATGTAAATCATGTCCTGTGTTCTATATCTGTAAAACCAACAGGAAACTTAGGGAAAGGGTGTATGAACACCTTTATGGTATTAGGAAGTGTAAACTAGAAAATGCCTTAGTCAAACATGTAGGCGAATACCCAAACCAATCATTTGGTTTTCGAGCAATAGACAGTGTTGCAAAAGACGAGAGAGGCGGACCAGTTGCTTTACTCTTGGAAAAACTAGAATTGTCCTGGCAACTAAGAACCCGTGCCTGTCATACCCCTAGTTTGAAGGAAATTTATTCAATAGCTTATATATTGAAATTGAAGATCCTTTCAAGATAATTTATTCATGAAGTCACAAATCTAAACATACATTCTAGAGGGTATAGAAAATTTTGTAGAATTGCCCCCTTTTCCCTTGTCTTTTCTCAGCCCTGCTCATTCATTTATTATTCATCATTTTTGAATGCACATCATCAGGCAATTTAGGACTAGTGCTGTTTGTTTTATAAACTTCTGGAAATGTACTTCAGACAGGTTTGTTAGATAAGATTTGTTAGATACTTAAATGTATTTAAATACTGCATGCTTTAATCAAATAGTTGTAACAGTTTTGGTAGAGGTGATTTATGTATTAATGTCTTGATTTATTTATGTATTAAGGAATGTTTTAAGTAATAGACAGTAGAAGTGAAACATTTTAAGTATGTATTCTTAACTATGCATTTTAAACAAGTATTCATTCTAAATGTAAATTCATAACTTTTTAACTATGTTTTTCAACTATGTATTTTAAACAAGTATTTATTTTAAACATAAAGATAAATTCATAACACTTGACACAAACTTATAAAATTGATTTATTGCACGATGCAAGTACATGTATTTTAGCAAGAGCCTACCTATTTTTAACGTAAGCAACACACACACAGCATATTACTTAGGAGCTTCATTTATTGAAATCTAAGTAACAGTGAAGCACTAACTTAATTGATATATCATTTATTAATTACTAATCAAGCAGCATAGTTTACTGGTGTAATTAACTGAAGAGAAGTTGAGAGTGGAACATGTTTTATACCACAGTGTGATGTAACTGTATGTGGTCTGAAGAAGTCTCGCTATAAGCGAGACAAAAATCGCTTAACAGAAATAAAGTGTAGTAGGTTTTTACAACTGGATTGTGCTTTTTATTTTATGACAGTGGAACATTTTATAGCTGGAATATTTAGTTTTCCTTTGGATTACTTCTGGACAGTGCCTGGTTTGTGAAGGGGTCTGTCCGTTATGGAGATCCGTATGTATTTACTTGTTGCCATTTTTTCTAAGATCTGAGGTATGTTAGGTTGGTGGAGCTTATGTGTAAATGGAGAAGCTTGAGAGTTTTGCATCTGAGCATCTGGTAGAAGTTTCCAAGCTGAATCAGAGTCTGATCTGAACTCATCAGTTGAAGAATGAATGAAAAGGACGCCATCAGATATTAACTTTCAATGCACTATCTAGTAGAAAAATTACATTCTAAATAAAAAAACAATAATTTTCCGCCATGTAGTTCTTAGATATGGTAGTTCAAAAAGTACAATTGTGTAAGAACTTACCATAACAGAAGATGTCCAAATAGATCACTGTTACAGTATTCATTACATAAGAGTACCACCCATTTGGCAAGTAAACCAAAGTTTGGGCACCTTCTTCTCATGTTCTACATCAGGCATATGCCCCAAGTGCAAGATAGTGAATCAGTAAATAAGCTATGTGCAGGCATGAAAATCCTTAGGATTCTTTTTCCTAGACCAGAAGGATAAAGGCAGAAATGCAAGTTTTTTTTTTTTTATTTATTATTATTTTTTTTATCTGACAACTATGAGAGGTAAATGTATATGTGGCCCACTTAGGCCGGAAGAAAGGAAAAAAAATCTGTGTGAAAAACGGAGGATGGATGAAAAGAGGGTATTCATACTGTAACAGTGATCTATTCAGCCACTACCTGTTTTGGTAAGTTGTTAAACATCAGTACTATGTCCTTCATTGATCACTGCCACAGTTTTCATTACATATGAGAATACAAAGTTTTTTTAGAGTGCATGGAAGGGGTCAAAAGTAGTAGAATTGGAATTCAGAATTCCTTGTAGAATAGCCCTGGCAGTAACAGTTCTAGATCTGGAAAAGGCATCAGTTTATACTGCTTAGTAGAAGTGTGAATGAAAGTTCAAGTAGCTGCTTCTAAAATAGATCTAGTGTTTAAACCCTTGAAAAATGCATTGAAGATGCTATTACTCTGGTGGAATGGACTTTAACCTGGCCTGGAAATGATCTCCCATGGAAGGAATAGCAAAAGGAAATAGCTAGGGAAATCCATCTAGGGATAGCTTGCTTTGAGGCAGGGCACTCAATTTCTTTTCCTGAAAAGTAACAAAAAGTTGATCAGTTTTCCTGATAGTTTTAGTCTTGTCAAGATACAACTTTAGCTGTCCATGGACATCTACAGAATGTATTTTTGTCACCTGTATTGTGAGGATTGAGAAAGAATCCAGGCAAGTTTATTGACTTGTTTATAAAAATTTATTGACGACCTTAGACATAAAAGAAGGGTTAGTCCTATGGAATACCCAGTCATTGTGAACACCTAGAAAACATATTAATGCCATAAGGGCTTCAACTCAGAGACCCTTTTAATTGATGTATGGTCTACTACTAAAATTGTCTTCCAAGTACAGAATTTTATAGAGGAAGAAGGAACAGCTTCAAAGGGAGAATGAGGAAGCTGCTGCAACACATAATTCAGATCTCAATGAGGAAGTATAGATTTTTTTGGTGGCCTGATATGTAAAACACCTTTCAAAAACTGTTTGACCTCAAAATGTGCAGAGAATGGGGGATCTAAGGCTGCAAAGGTGCACATGGCTGACAAATGTGCTTTTATAAAAGTATGTATCAGTCCTGAAATAAACAACTCACAAAGATATTAAAGCATTCTAGGGATACCCATATGGGAAAGGAACTGTTTTCTCTTTTAGCTCCAAAGAGAAAATATTTTCTATTCATAAACTTTCGTTGAGAATGCCATGGCATCCATTTTCCAAGTCTGTGAGTATGGAACTCTGGAGCAAAACAGTCTGAGCTGTCTTTTCAGATAGGAGGTAAAGTGATCTATCTGGAGAGTTTCACACTGATAGAAAATCTAAAGGAAGACCTTTCTGTTTAACATCCATTCATGAAGGTTTGCCTTGGATCTGTTCAGGTAATCTGACACAGCATTCATTTCTGAGGGTATATACACTGCCTGAAGAAAGAGACATTGTTGAATAGCTCCCAGGCATTGGTAAGTCTACAGACCTGATAAATTGTTGTTCCTCCTTGTTTGATTATATACTACTTTACAGTAGTATCATCTGAAAAAATCCAGAGGGTTCCTGGAGATTAAAGGTAATACAGAGGCGGAAGAGACAGGATTAAGGCGTTGATTTTTTACATGTATGTGGAATTGTTGGAGCTGTACTGAACAGTCTCCTGGGATCTTTATGTTCATTGTATATACTCCCCATGCCAGATCTGAAGAATCTGTGAAAAATACCTGGCAAAGAGAAAACCAGAAAAGGTTCTCATAGATTGAGTGATATTTGTTTGATCAACTAAGTAAATTAGATCATTAGAAATCGAATTAAAAAGTTCAAAGGGTTTCAGTGCTGAGACCAAATATACTTTAGGTACCACTGGATCTTCCTCATGTGAAATCTGGCAAAGGTAAAATCTATATGGGTGACACCATAATTCCAGGGGCTCTCGATATCTCTCTCTTGCTAAGATGAAGTCTAGAGGAAGGACTGACTGGAAGTAAGCCATCAGAAACTTATCTTTTGTTCTAGGGAAGAAATACTATCACAGAAACAGTGTTCAGATAGCAAACTAGAAAGACCAGATGTTGATACAGAAGAAAGGCATACTTTTTCAAGTTTATTGTAAAGTCTAGGGAAAGAAAAAAGATCCATGGTGATCTTGAGATTGAGGACAAGCCTGTCTTTGAAAAAAACTGTAGAAGAAAATTTTCTAGAGAGGGATAGTTGTAACTTCCATGAAGCCTGCCAAAGGCTATGACAGGAGCTAGGCATTTGGTGAATATCCTTGGACCTGCGGAAAGATCAAAAGGCAAAGGTGAAAATTATAAGTGAAATTGTAAGGCACAAAATCTCATGGATTTCTAGGCTCTGGGTGAATGTAAGGGTCTATATTATATTTTTGAAAGCCAACAATGTCGAATCTGACATTGTCGACATGAGAATATCGAATGCTCAGAATCTCGAGCATGTAAATGGATATCTCCGTAAGGGGAGATTTCTTTTACTGTAATATAGTGCGGTCTCATAGTTGGTATATTTAAGTAGCAGGGGGTGTGGGGGTGCAGGGGGGCTTGTCCCCCTGCTTAAACCTATTAGGGTACTTTTTTCTTTTTTTATTTTTGTCTTTTTATAAGGTTGCTGTTTGAAGACATCGACTATATGGTGTTGACCATATTTTGTTCGATGTTTTCAAACGTCGATCTTATAATATAGACCCAAATATAAATATGTAGATATGCATCTACAGTAACCAAAAAATCCTGAAAAAGAATCACTGGAAACAAAGTTTGAAGAGATGGTATCATGAACTTTGAAATCCTTAGACAGGTGTTGAGGAGTGATAGATTCAGAATGGGCCTCCGAGTTCACTCCTTTCTTGGAACTAACAAGAGGCTTGAATAAAACCTTTTTTTTTTTCTGTTGGTGAATGGAAACTGATTCTATGACTTGCTGATTGAATGACTCTTTCTAAATGGGAAAAATAGGTGTTCTTGGTTTGGGGACAGTTGTGGAATACACAAATGATTTGGAGGAAAAAAAATTCAAGTAAGTTTGTAACCCTTCTTTATGGTTGACGATCCATTGGTCTGAAACTGTCATTCTTCACACAGGAGGAAATAATAAAGTTTGACTAACAGAAAAAAATGGGATAGGTTGAGGTAGGAAAGAAAGGAAAGCAGGACCTGACACAGATAATAACAAACTGGCAAATTTGTTAGAAAAAGAACTCTTTAGTCCTTTGAAGTCCGGCTCTGATTTTTCCTGGAACTATTTTTTGGCAAATATTTTAACTTTTTGCTACCGTATTTTTTTTTTCTTTTCGAAAAAAGGGACCAGCCTTGGAAGAATAATTCCTCTGGAACCTGGTACAGGAGACATGAAAATCTATTTAAAATTCTGCAAAATCTTGACTCTGTCCAGCAGGTATTTAAAAATTTCAGCAGCAGCAGCAGGTCCAGAGTTTCCTTGTCCAGGGGCTCATCCAATAATTTGGAATTGACATCTTCAGGTAAAGACTGTAGTCTCAAACAAGATTGTTTTCTTAAGATGGACTCTGAAAGAGGCATTAGCAGCATCATGACTGCATTTGATAGAGTGCTTAGCTGACTGCCTATCTACTTTAGTAGCAAAACGTGAGCAAAGATAATAAGGAAGTTTTATTATTTGACTCAGGCATGTCAGTCAGTAGTTTAGTCATGCCTTCTATAAAAATCAAAAGATATCTAATTTAAAAATCAAAAGATATCTAATTATATGGGCTTGATAGCTTATGACTTGGAAATAAAATGTAGCTGCGGTGCATTCCTTCTTTCTGTACCTGTTCATAGCCCCAATGACGTTATTGGACAAGACATTAGCAAATGGTAGTAAGTTTGTGGATTTCTTAGCTTCCATATAAATCATTACAGGGTATAAAGAAGGATTTTTATAAAGGGATTTGTGTGCATCTGTAACCTTGTATAACCTGCAAGATTTCTTAGGTGCTGGAGTTTGAGATTTTGGGTTTAAAGAATCTGTACAAAAAGTATCTTGCAAAGCTTCTAAGACCAGAAATATAGCAGACGGTTGAGGCATTCCCATATATAACAAATCATATTATATTTTCTGCATATCAGAGAGCTGCTTTCCTTCCTTCTGGAAATGCTGTATTACCTTTAACAAAGGAAAGCTCCTCTTGATCTTTGATTGAAATACAACTGGGAATGAATCTGAAAGGAATAAGTTAAAGAATCTCCATCAGATTTTGAATCCTTCTTATTAGAAGAGGAATTTCTATATCTTCTTGTGAGGGCAGGAAAATGTAGAAAAGAACTAAGGAAGCTTTAGGGGCATAATTGTCTTAAAAAGCCCCTGGGAGAAATCAAGAAAATAAGTGGCCCTAATAACAGAATGAGTAGAAGACTAAAATGTGCTGTCTTTTTTCTTTCATTTCTTTTTCTTCTGAGCATTGGCTTGAACATAACAGGAAGGATCCAACCCCTGATGTACTTCAATAAAGGTACCTAAAACTTCTTTGCGGACAAAAATTTGAGAAATGCCCTCAGGTCCTTTAGATATGATAAGTTGTATTTCCCCCCTTTGTGGCTGAAATGCCATCTGATCCCTTAGCAAGATGAGTCAAGATGGTGTGCCTTATTGGCCTCCAAAATGGTTATGACAGCAGGATCAGCAGCAAAATAAAATTGTCGGGCTGAGTGCACACCAAGTGCACCAGCAGACATATCTGGGGCCAACAGGGCAATAGAAGCTTCAGGCTTTGACTTTTTATGTTTCTTTTCTGGCTGCTATCTGACAAGAAAGAGTAGGGTTATCTCTAGATTTGTGGCTTCTCAAAAGTTGGAAGCAATTCCTAGATATTCAGAACACAGAGTAAGAAAACTGTAAGAGAATAAGAAAAATAAATATTTTTAAAAATATAATATAGTTAGTCCTTTGCACCAAATGCATGTATTCTCTGGAACAGAGAGATTTGCTAGTTATAATTATTAAATTAATAATGTTTTATGTTTATAACTTTAATATTTGAAAATATATTTAAGGAGATTATGTCTCAGAAGATGTGTTGAATTCTATAGTTATAAATGAAATGTGATAGCTTATTTCCATTTTAATTTTCTCTGTTACAGTAACACTCTTTTGGTATAGCATCACTGTTACTGGTTTAACATAAACCTGTACTAAAACAGAGCCAAGAAGACTGCAGGCAATAACTGCATTATTTGAAGAAGGCTCAAAGATTCTTACTCACAGTGTTGCTGAAGGACATTCTTTTGTTACAATACTAAGAATAACCTAAGCTACAAAAGATTTGTAGAAATCTAAGTACAAAAGTATGAAAGCACTGAATATTTTGCAAGAAGTCTATGTATTCATAATACACCCTTATTGCCCTTGGAAGAAATGGAGCAAGAACCACACACACACACACACACACACACACACACACACACACACACACACACACACACACACAAAGCTAGTATAGCTTTAAATTATTTATTTGAATGGTTGCATATGCTGATTGAAAGAGTCAAAAAGAAACATGAACAATCATTAGCAGTCACTGCTGATATAATAAAGTCCAAATAAGTAGTGCACATAGTGCTCTGAATGAAACTAAATAAAATAAAAGAGCACCACAGTTGCGAGTCCACAGTACTATTTAACTGCTGATATAATACCCTGACCACATGCACAAAATAAGAAAATGGTCTTAATGTCATTGCTGATTAATGCAACAAAACAGCAAAGAACAGTTGTGTAAGTAAAATTACCCTAAGAATAGGTGTTTGAATAACCACTGCTGCAGTAGCCCTAGCCAGATGGGTTGGTGAAAGCTTTTTCACACATTTCCCAAGGGTAAATTATGGCCAATGTAACTGAATGCCATCATTATTTGTAAAAGTATAGGACTGAATCCTAAACTGCAGCCTTCTGAGGAGTAGTGGCCAGTAGCCATCATTCAATATTTTGTAGATCAGTTGATGAAGGCTCATAGATAAAAAAAATGTTTCTGATTTTTTGTGTAACTAATGAAAAAGGCATGCCATTAACAAAGGTATGAGAATTCATTCTGAGTACTACCCTGCAGTGAGAGGATATAACTGTAGTCTGCCTAAAAGCTTTTTTGATGAAATACTATTGAAAGATTATATTGTATTATATTATATTGCATTGCATTATATTGATTATATTGTTTTAAATATGATCAAAACAGATTGACAAAATGTGATGAGTAATTCTGATATACGTTAGGAAATGATGCCAGTGAATGTGATATTACTTGTTTTGAAGTAGATGGTGTAAGCCTTGAATCAAAAATTTGGAATATAATTTGTTATTTATGCCTTTAACACTTACAAAGATGGACCCTTAACATAGTTACCTTAATATAGTAATATGCTTATATACAGAACAATTTAGTGAAGACGGGTGGATATAAAAAAATTGTAGAAGATTTATACTGGACAGAGTTACTAAAAGTGAATAGAAAATGCTCAATGGATTTCAATAAGCTTCAGTTCCCATGATAAAAGAAGATGACAAAGACCGAACTATATGTATGTATGTATGGATATGCACACACATGCATCATCAACCTCCTTTTTCCAATTTTCTACATGGGATTTGGGTGTTGTGCCAACTCTCACCATCTTCCTTTTTTCAATGCCACTCTCCTGACTTCTTCAACACTCATGCCTGCCAGTCTCTGGTCTTCTCTCACACAATCCATCCATCTCTTTTTCTCAAATCATCTTCACCAAATTGTCTTCTGCTTTTCTGCACATGTGCCCATACCACCATAATCTGTTCTGTTTGACTACTTTGGCTTACCCTCTAAAGATAATTTTTTCATCTGCCTCACATTGAGCACCCATCTCAGGCACTCCATCTCCATCACCCGTAGCTTCCTCAATTGTTCTGCCTTTACCACCCAGGTTTCTGTACCATACAGTAGTACTGGTCACACCACTGTTTTGTACACCTCATTTTCAACTTATTTGGCATTCTTCTGCATATACTGGACCTGACACTCTGTGCCATTTGGCTGCATCCCTTCTGATTCTAGCTTTGATCTCCTCATTCAGACTTCCTTTTTCCTCAACTACCTCTCCCAGATACTTGGAGCTGTTAACATGTTTCACTATTTTTCATTCATTCTCATTTAACAGCTTCTTCCCCCATTTGCTGCCAGTACCACTGTCTTATCTGTACTCAGTTTCATCCTATGGGCCTTCAGTTTTGAATTCCATTCCCCTCTTCTTTGCTGAAGTTCTTGTTCAGACTCTGCCTGTAATGCCACATTGTCTGCATACAACAGCTCTATTACCCTGTCCCTTCCAATCTGTTTGCTAATGTAGTCAATCACCAGTATGAACAGCAATGGGCTCAGGGCTGAAACCTGATGTACACTTACTCCCATTGAGACGCCTCTGTGAAACCGAGCACTGTTCATAGTAGATTCATTCATTCCTTGTACATAGCTTGCACTAATTCTACCAATGATTCTGAGACTTTGCACTACCACAGGACTGCCCAGATCAGCTTTCTTGGGACCTTGTCATATGCTTTCTTAAAGTCTAGGAATGACCAGTTGGAATCGTTCCTCATTGCTAGCTTCTTTTCAACTACCTGTCGCACTACTAACATCAGGTCAGTTGTGCTGCATCCCAGTCTAGCAAAACCACAGACAAGGGAATGGGTTTGGCAGAATCATTTTCATCTTGTCTTGCACTGTGAAGAGACATGAGAAGTATAGAATAAGTGGGAGGCCTCAGCTGCTGGAGAAATACCACTACTATTATCATTTTTTTCACTCATCCAGTGAAATGAGGAAGCATGCCCCACCAGAACTCTCACTTCTGGCTCCAAGCACATGGGCATCCAGGCGCAACCTGCTCCGGAACCATTGTCAGGTGGACAGTTTGACTGGGGCAGTACACTTGTCAAAGAATAATGAAGGTGTCCTAAGTTGAACTCAGGGAGGACAGAAACCTCCCATGGAGCAAAAGGACATGCATACAAACATACATATATACATACATATTTACGTACATCTCCCAATTTACTTTAATTTATCAGTCACCCTCTCCAGAACTTTCATGCAATGTGACAAGAGTTTGATATTTCTGTACTGCCCACAATTTTGAATGTCCCCTTTGATCTTGAACACTTACACCAGTATGCTGATTCTCCAGACATCTGGGAAATGCCTTTCTCTCCAAAGTGCCATGAGTACCCTCAGGAGACATTTCTCCCCTATCTCACACATCATCTTTATCATATCTGCTGTAACCTCATCTGAGCCTGCTGCTTTCCCTGAGTTCATTTTCCTTAGTGCTGTTTGTGACATCCCTTCTCTGGGCCAGTGATCAAGGAGTATCAATCTTCATAATGGACACAGTTGACGGTCCTTCACTTGGAACAAAAATAGATACACACAGTATTTCCCAATGCAGCTCCCTGCACCAATCTCAATTTCTCTTAAGAGCACACAGGGAGCATACTCTGTCTTGGGACTGGATTTCCCTCTCTCTCTCTCTCTCTGTCTCTGTCTCTCCAAGCCCCAATAAGATAACCAACTGAGTTGAGTTATCAGTCTAGTGCTCCAAGCCTAGTACTCCACCATCCTCTCTCTGAAACAAGTGCTCTGTTTCCCTGCTCTAAGTAGCTGACACACACACACACACACACACACACACACACACACACACACACACACACACACACACACACACACACACACACACACACCTGGGAAAGGCTGACATGGATTTACCAGCTATGCCCCCTGGGCCCAGACTATAAGGTAGATACTGCCACCAGAACAGTAGAAAGACAGCTCCTCTTAGGTTCTTACAAGGGTACCCAAAGAAAATGAGTAAAATTAATACTAATTCAAATGGTAGTGTTTGATCAATGCAGCAAGGCTTTCAGGAGTGGCTAGGGTGTCACCAAAAATATAAGTACTATCAAAGGTTAAAATATTCTCTAAAAGACCAGTCACAATGAAAAGTTTAAAGATATTTAATAATAAATAATAAAAGAACATGAAGTATTAAATATCTATTTACAATAAACAGAGTTTCATCCAGAAGATTTAATAACACAGATGGGAAGATTCACACAGATACAGAAAAACAATGCTTAACTAATCTCATTATATTTTCCTGACTGATCTAAAGAATTACTATTCCCTAGTTACTTACTAAAGCAAGCAAGATGAAGTGGGTGAGTGATTCTTCTGTGTCAGGTTTCAAAAACAGACTGCCCTGGGACTTCTGTCTCATCTAGTATTAAAACATCATTTCAGTGCTGGATTACAGAATGATATCACATACATCTGGTCACTTGACTTCTGGTTCCCACATTACCCCCTTTACTAGAGACTGAACCAGAACCTAGCACATATGTGTTATAATACACAACAGAGAGCTTTGCTAAGATGTGTTATAATATCTAGAAACTATAAAACTATTTCAAAAACTTTCACCCTTCCAGAGCAGCAATTAGTTCATCCCTAAAGACAATATAGTAAGACTCATATTCCTGGTTTACACAGACATT